>NC_089325.1:1311573-1361573 GCF_036669915.1 Pocillopora verrucosa | reverse complement strand
TAAAAAGAACATGTTTGCCAAGATTTTTAAGGAACAACAATTTTTGCATCATTTCATAATTTAATAATTTATTTTTTATCTTATAATCGAATCCTGTCATATTTTATATTTTAACTGTATATATATATATTTTAGCTTACAGTATTTTAGATTGTAAAAAGTTGTGAGGGCCACAAGTTTATTAGCCTTTGGCTATTAAGTGCCACCCTCTTTAAATAAAGGCTTTATTATTATTATTATTATTATAATCAATTCTATTCACATGATTGATACGGGTATCAAGGTAGCCTTTAATGCTCGGCGTGTTAAACATGCACTCAGGATTTATTTACTGTTGGTTTCCAATTGGCGCCGTGAATGAACACCAGCCACATTCTATCATTTTCTTGAAAATGGTTGCCTCCCTCAAAAATTTAATTAGTTCCTGTGATTTATAGCTGTAATTTTCGGCCGACAAGTTTAAGGCCTCTAAAGGTCGGCCAATGTAGGCGGTTTAGAACACACAGCCAACCAACAATTCCTTAAAAACAGGGCAAAAGCGTTCTTGTACGAAATTTGCCCTCATTTTGTTTGCTTTCTGCAGGTATGATAAGAGAAGCCAAAGAACAGCGGCAAGCTCTGTTAACAAGAGGTGTCAGCGAACCAACTAAAAAGTAGGGGATGCAACCGATAGGGAGCCGCCAGTTGGCAAAGTTACAATAATTACAATAGTTCTAAGAAAAATTGACAAAAAGATAAATACTAACAACTTGCAGATATTTCCTCCTATATGATGTGAACGTGTAAATTGAAATCACCGATGATCTAGACCGAAACTTGATGTAATTAAAGCGAACTACAGGTGGCGCAAGCTCCAGCTATGGGATGATCAGCTTGCGAAATAAGAGTCATGGCGAAATTATAAGAGTTTGTATGGAAATATCAAGTTTACGAACGCTGTTATGAATTAAAACCAGCCACACTTGACCATTTTCTTGACAATGGTTGCCTCCCTCGGGAATTTAATTAGTTCCTGTGATATATGGCCGTCATTTCCGGCCGACAAATTAAAGGCCTCCAAAGATCTGCTAATGTAGGCGGTTCAGAATACGCAGCTAACCAATAATTCCTCGAAAACAGAGCAAAAGCCTTTTTATACAAAATTTGACATAATTTGTTTTCCTTTCTGCAGGCTTGATAATAGAAGCCTAAGGACAGAAAGCCCTGCTAACAAGAGGTGCAGCGAACCAATTAAGGCCCCGTCCACACGTATCCGGATAAATTTGAAAACGGATAAATATTTATCCGTTTTCAAATTTATCCGTGTCCACACGTTGCCGTTTGTGAATCGTTTTTGGTGTCCACACGTAAACGTCAAAACGTGAACTGAACAAAATGTGCAAAATCGAACCACTAAATGCTAAGTTTGAAGGGGCTAAAGTAACTTCTGTTAAAACAGTGTTTAAAATACATATCTCTGATTTCCTGAAGCAAAACAGTGACTCTGACCCCATCACTGATAAAATCAAAATCAAAATCAAAATCAATGGTGATGGTGCCAGAATGACGAGAAATTAAAATTTTATTTTACTTTCATTTTCTTGTTACGTCATCGTTTTCAAATTGTTTTCAAATTTATTCGGATAAGGCGTCCACACGGAGAAATTTATCCACTCTGGAGAGCGTTTTCAAATTTATCCGTTTTCGGTGTGTGAAAACGCCGTTTACGTGTGGACGGAACTTGTAACCGTATAAATATTTATCCGTTTTCAAATTTATCCGGATACGTGTGGACGGGGCCTAAAAAGTAGGGGAGGTGACCGGTAAGGAGCCACCCGTTGGTACGCCCAAGTGGGCTTACAATGACGGGTGAGAGGCCCGGCTAGAGCAAGGAGAAGGGGAAGCTGCGATTAGGAGTCACGGTTTTCATAAGAAAGATAACTGAGCCAAAGTTCAAGATTTTTTGTTTTTCAGTCAAACTTCGCAGACGGCTGCACAAACTCCAAAATTTCAAAGCCCTCATTATGCCGTCACACGCAAAGACAAGTGGGTACCATCATCTCAAAAGCTCGTGCTGTCGTAATGGAAGTTGTTTCATCCTATCAACAGACTATCAATGAACTACAAAAACATTTTTAACCCATTTAGCTCTGGACTTGAGGAGGATGATTTCGACACTGTTCAAAAGGTAAGAAAATATATTGTGATAAAGAGAGGTTTCAGGCTTACAGTGCAAATCCCATACCATCTGAGCTAAGGAATAAATTAGCGAGTGTAACATTCATTAGTGCCCGATTTCACCGCAGTTAATTTTAGATTCGCCTTTTCATGATGCTATTAATTATGAGAATTTCAATCTCACCGATATCTTATGAGCAAAAGAGTGAATCAGTGTGTGAAATTTACTTAACAAAAGGCAAATGAGATTTACTCTAATGATGCCTACTAGATTCACCCTTTCAGATTACAATTAAAAGTAATGAGAATTTCCTTTACGCCTACACGTTTCGCGAAACGTGTAGCAACTCCGCGCGTTAAATTTTCCCAAAATTAACAATTTCCTTCCTTCCTTTCAATATATCGTTAAAAGATGGAATGTTAAACAGAGTAAATGAATGTATTTGCCAAAAAGGCTTGAACACTTTTACCAAGCTCTTTCAGAAGTTATCATAGCCTTTAAAAATGCAGATATTTGGTCAGCTAGCTTATATACAGAACAAGTCACAAGTTGTAACAGCAATATTTATTAGTTTTTCCCTTCGAAGGCCCTTCTGATATTTGATAATTTTTATACTCTAACGAGAATTCAAAAGAAGCAGTTGGTTTTTTTGATTGATGAATATGTACCTTTTCCTAAGTATGGCGAAGGAAGATTTACCGTCGTTATTATTTGGAAATGAGTATTGAATGAGCAAAGGTCTCCAATATCACTCTTACGTCGCCAACTTTCAAAAGAATTTTATAGGGTACAATATATCTTTATCACATACCAACATATAACTGAATAATCTGCTAGCAACAACGTAGAGCCATTTTATACGTTGTATAAGCAAGTCAAAAGCAATTTTGGAGAATCTTTCTTTCTAATCTTCAGTGATACAGAATGTCTCGCGACCAAACAGTTACGGACTCAAACTTTAGCAATACAAAATGGAATATAATACTTCACAGCTTACTTGATGACGTGATTTGCAAAAGCAGCAGATTTATCGTCAAAGTTTTATATTGATTGATTCAGATCATCACACTTAATCGCTGAGTTTATTTCAATCTCTCATTCTGATTTTACCTTCCTAACAGGAGAGATGTCGAAGATTTCTTGGTGGTGCTACTGATTGTTTGCCGCGCATCCTTACAAAGTAGTGCGGTACGACTTCGATAAATAAATGCTAAATACATGGTAAAAACCATCATTATTGGTCCTGTTAGTTTGCTATTTGAAAACATTCCTTGCTGGTCAAATTTCCCCCTTCATATTATTTTATATTATATCAGTTTGACCGTCATTACAATGACCAATTATGAAAACTCGATTTTCTAAGCTAATGAGGAAGATCAAATTGGTTAAGTTTATCGCGAATTTAAGATCGAGAGGCAAGGAGGAAGAGAAATCAGTCTTAGATCGTTTGAGTTTTTGGGAGGTTGAAAAAACGAAGTTCAACGAAACCAAGAAGGGCATACCCTTCTCGGCGAATTTTGAATTTTGAATTTTGAGATAAGTTGACTATACAAATTTTATTTTCTTCAAAGTTCAGAGTTAGGCCTTACGGTAAGTGATAAAATTCTTTTATATTACCTTTTTCAGGTTAGTGGCTTAGTCATTACGATTAAAACAAAAAATGGCATCTTGGGATTTCATCCTTCTCTAAGTGATTCATAATCCAAGCTAAATGAATGGAGACCTTGTCATTGTGGATCAAGTAAAGCCACTGTGAAAAATGGAATTTTATAGAAGTTCAAAACGTTGAATGGCACTTTTTATATTAACCTACTGACTGAATGACGTAATAAACGAAGAAGTCAAGATATTTGTCCAATGAAATTTTGAAATTGTCTTCTTTGTGTCAATGTATTGCTTTCATTGAAAATGCATGGGATGTGGTAAAACCTTAGACTTCAAAGGGGATTGGAAAAGTCTACCTATCTGCCGGATCAGAACCTTATTAAAAAAAGACTAAGGAATGTATCCAAGTTCGTATAGGTTCCTTAGCTCTTTAAAAATAAACAAAATTTTTTGAGGCATTATTTCTTTTCTTCAGTGACACCCTGGTGTAGGAGATGCTTAAATCAAGCTGAATGTAACGTCGATCCATGTGCTTTTACTTCGTGCCTTCGTCGTTCAAGGTGCTGCCGCTGCAGCTGCAAGAGAGCCATATGTAAGCCAGCTTCAAGGGCTGATAGAGTTCAAGATTTGCTTGCCTAACGTTTTATATGAGTTTTAATAAGTCACGAGCAACACTTAATTGCTTAACGTGTAACTGAAGCTTTGAAGTTATACCCGGCTTTCATTAAACAATCACCAGATCATCAGAAAATTTCCTGTAGTAAATGGAGTCGGTGTTAAAAAAGAAAAGGAATCATGGAAACATAAGGGATCAAAGTGAAATGTGGTTTAAGAATAAAAAATTGAACTGAATTTAAAAAAAAAATTAAGACTTGAAATTCCCTAATAATATCTGAACTTCATCATCATCATTCCTTCTGCTGTGACAACAACTGCCAACACCTTGTCTGAAATGATTATTCTATGCTTTTAAATTGATCTAGTCAACTATACAATACGGCGGCTTTCCATATATATAGTGCAGGACGACCTTTTTCCGATGGTTTCATCATTGCGAACGCGGAATGAAACGACAAAAATACGAAATAGACGATACACACCTGAAAAACTAGAAGAAGGTATAAAACGCCAGTTCTTGATCAAGAGCGCAAATATTTAGTCAAATAATACCACACACACTGTAAGCTTTCCTTTTCTTTAAAACAGAAAAGACTGAGAAAGGCCAGTACCCTCACAGTGCATCCTGGTTGAGCAGGGGTAAGTTTCAAAAGGCATTTAAATAGATTGTGGTGCTGCATTGGTGGGGGGATATATATATAAATATCCAGGAGCCCATAGACGTTTTGGTGCGTAGTATCGCTGCGTATTTTTGCGAATTGTGCCTTATAAGGCAGGAAAAGGAACCGTTTAAACAGGTTTTTTTACAGTATAAGATAACCAACTGTGCAATATTGCATTTTTTTACACTGTTCTCGCGTTATTTGTACTCTACTTTGTGCAGTTATGTAATCGCCTGAGCTGATAATGTGAACTGGCCACCGTAAAGTTTCTAAAGTTGACGTTTCGAGCGTAAACCCTTCGTCTTCTTAGCAAGTGACGATGAACTAACGCTCGAAACGTTCAACTCCAGAACGTATTCTCGCTTTTTACCTCGTCCTTTTCAGTACAACCGTGGGCAACACTTGTACCTTCGCTGTTTTACTAAAAAATGTAGCTCCTTGTAATTGAAAATATTCTTTCTGGCTTTTAATTACCTCTTTTAACCAACGCTACTGTACAGTACTGGCGTGACAATTTTTTGTCTGCTTTTTCTAATTTGCATTATCCGTCGTTGGGCCGTAGGCAATTAGAGCTCAATAGTTAAACATTGCGCATGCACAAGAGTAGAAGAAGAAAAGTTTAAAATTTGTCTAAAATTTTGTCTTTGCTTTGTCTGCAAATTCTCTCTCCATGCCGAATAGAGCACGAGAAAGAATAAGGCAGTAATAGTCATTACTACTTACCAAGATGTAATATGCAGAATTTCTGTACGAGAATTGAGGAAAATTTTACGTGGTATTCTACAGGAAAAAGAGGTCACATGCATGTTTACTATCCGTGCTGGATAGAGTGCGAGAAAGAAAAGAGAGTAATAGTCATTCTTATTTTAAAAAAATTACATACAGACTTTGTGTGAGTACCAAAAAGAGATGAATTGCAAGACCTGAGGCAAGTCTTCATGATATGATATGATTGGTAGTCGTCACTCTCACCAGAAAAGATTTTGTGTGCGATTTTCTCTCCATGCCAAATAGAGTACCAGAGTGAATAAGTAAGTAGTTGTCATTCCTACCAGAAAATATTTGATATTCATATTTACTCTCCGTGCCGAATAGAGTGCCAGAAAAAAATGTGAAAAAAGCTAAAAATGTACAAAAGGTTCTCTTTCATGCTATTAAGGTATTCCTTGCAATTTTAGTGGAAAGAAAAACACCCCTAATAAGTACGACAGGCACAGAGCGCCAAAAAAACAAGAATAATTCCCTGCTTTAAATATAAATGTATTTTACTGTTTGTCACCAGAAAAAGATGACACTATTATAAAAATGTTTACAGAATAAAATATTTTTTAGGTTCCAAGAGTTCAATTCTGATAGTGCTTAATTATATGGAGTTTTGCCCTTCACCTACCCCCTAAAGTTCCTTTGTCACCGGTATTGCGTGACAACCCAAATACTCAAAGGGCGTACATGTTTGTACGCCCTTTGAGTATTTGGGTCAACTCAGTTTAGCATTGAATTAGACTGTCAGATGTAATCTTTTAGTGTATTGTAAACTGAGCAATACTTGCAGTCAACTGAACCGTTGAATAAGATGCCACAGTGAAGAAAGATATCGATATCGACGCTACTTGAGCTGGGGAGTTTTTACACAAGGACATTATGAAATCCCATCTTTGCTCCCGACGTGTAAAGATAAGAAGTGGTGGCCTACCCTGGATGAACTCTTCCATTCGTAAAAGGCTAAACAAACGCTATAAGCTGCTCATCAAAGCACGGCAAACACCGAAAGGTTCACGCGCGTGCTAGGATACTCCTTAGATCGGTGGAATCTAAAAATTGGCTATCAAAATTTAACGATGCATCTGGTAAAGATTTTTGAAAGACAGTTAGATCCTTCGAAAGAAAAGAGAAATAAAAAAAATCGGTCCAATTAAAGACAGTTCCTGAGTAATTCATTCAGATGACATATCAAAGGCCAACGCTCTAAATTATTTCTTTGTCTATCGGAAAATCTGTCTCGAATTCAACGCAAGAAGATTTATCAATCCCCTCAAGTCAGCCTACAAGCAATAAAAAGGAAATCTCCACTCTTACACTTTGCAACATAGCTTTCAACAAGGACCTCTTGAAATCAGCTTTCAAATGTTTGAAAAAGTGGCAAGTCAAGAGGCCCGGATAGTATATCTAGTAATGAGTTAATGGGTGATACATTTTTTGACTACTTCAGGCCTCTCGCGCAAATAAGTATTTTAGAAAATTTTGTAAATTGTAAATTCCCAAGCGAATGGAAACAAGCACAAGTAAAATGTCTTCACAAGAAAGGGAGCGCCCTAGACTGTGGTAACCACAGACCTGTTTCACTCCTCAGTGTTCCAGACCGAAAACCAAAACGTAATGTGTAAACAACTTGATAGCATCTTGTATGGTAACAATCTAATAACCTTAGATCAATGAGGCTTCAGAAAGGGAGGTTCACCTGAATTTCTCCTTTTGTCATTAAAGGAACGATGGCGTTTAGCACTGGATAAGGGAAAAATGATCGCCGTAGTCTTTCTTGATTTCCAAAAAGTGTTTGATTGTGTTAATCACAGATCTCGCGCAGATAAACTGTCTTCCACAGGTATCAATGGCTCTTTTTATAAATGGCTCATAAACTATCTAGCCAAGGGTCAACAGTTTGTGACAATAAATAGTTGAAATTCCGATTTGATGGAAATTGATACCGGCGTGCCCCAAGGATCTTTACTCGATCTAAAACTTTACAACATTTACTCAAATGATCTACTCAGTGTCACGGCAAATGCCTCCGATAAAATGTTTGCAGATGATACAACTGCTTTTTGCATAGGAAATACTGTTGATGAAGTTCTACTGCATATTCAAGAGGCGATCACCGACTTAAACAATTGGGCCAAGTCTAACTTTATGACTATCCATCCTGCCAAAATTGAACTGATGCTGTTGTCCAAATCAACCTTGATTGGCCTCTTTCAAAGAAATTTGCCTAAGCCCAAATGAACTGTCTTCTGTTACCAAGCTTAGGGGTTCAAATCGACATTAACTTGTCTTGGTCATCCTAGTACGTGAAATCTTTAAGCAAACGTTTTTCAACAAGAGTTAAGAAACTAAAGCACTTGAAAGGTCTAGATAAGCACATTTTAGAATGAAGTCATTTTAAAGGTATCGCCCCGTGCGTCAGGTATTCTATCGCTCTGTGGGGACCCTCGAAGTCACTTCAGCTCTTCGAGGATATTCGCATTAGTGCAGCGAGATAAAGGAATCCATTCTCGACACTGATGTCGTGACGGCGACGAAATGGAAATCAATAGCGTTCTTGTACAAGAAGAGAATGGCATGCATAACTTACCAAGTCTTTTACAATAGCGCTTTAGCTGGTATTAATTCTCTCTTCGCTAATTACTCCTGGTCAAGATATCATAGACACAATCTTAAACTCTACGGGTAGCGCCCTAAAAGTGATCTCCTGCGTTCCTCCTTCTCTTATCGAGCATCTATATTATGGAATAACTTACCTCCATTCTTAAAGAGCAAACCTAACCTTGAATCCTTTAAATGTGCTTTTAGAGCAAAATCTGACATTTTAGGTAAAATCTCATTCGGTGGAATTCAGGAAACAAACGAAGACACTGCAAAATATATTCATTAAAACTTCTAATTTTCCCTTACCTTATTAACTGTATTTTAAATAGTTTATTTAGTTTGTAAATATTATATTTTACTTAATTTTTTAGTTGTTATTTTGTAGGTCTACATCAGCTTCTAAGCTGCCATTTTTAACAAGCTACATGCAAATAAAGTATATTTTGTAATGTTAGCGCGAGATAAAGAGCTTGCCAAATAGAGTACGAGATAAAGTACATGCCAGGTAGATTGCAAGATAGAGTGCTTGCCGATTAGATTGCAAAATAAAGTGCTTGCCGAAGAGAGTGCGAGATAAAGTGCGTACCGAATAAAGTACGAGATAAAGTGCTAGCCGAAGAGAGTGCGAGATAAAGTGCGTGCCAAATAAAGTACGAGATAAAGTGCTTACTTATAGAGTGCTAAATAAAGTGCGTGCCGAGCATAGATTGCAAGATAGAGTACTTGCCGAATAAAGTGCGAGATAAAGTGCGTGCCGAAAAGAGTGCAACATAAAGTGCGAGCCGAACAGACTGCGAGATAAAGTGCGTGCCGATTACAGTGCGAGATGGAAAGTGTGCCGAGTAGAGTGTGAGATAACGTGGGTGCCGATTACATTGCGAGATAAAGAGCGTGCTGAATAGAGTGTGAGATAGAGTAAAGGGGTAAGTTTCTAAAGAAACTGTGGTGTTGCGTCGGTGGTAGAGTATAGCAGCTAATTTAGTGTTGCCAACTGAGTTGAAAACGTAAATTAGCCACCGTAGGCGTAAAGGGTAAAAAAGCTGATGTTTCGAGCGTTAGCATTCGTCAGAGCGATTGACGAAGGACTAAAAAATAGAGTGTGAAATAAAGTGCGTGTCAAAAAGAGTGTGATGAGATAAAGTGATTGCCAAATAGAGTGTGAGATAAAGTGTGTGCCGCGTATAGCGCGAGATAAAGTGCTCGCTGAATAGAGTGCTTGCGGAATCAGAGAGCGTGATAAAATGGGTGCTGGATAGAGTGCGAGATAAAGTGAGTGCCAAATAGAGTGCCAGATAGAGTGCGTGACGAATAGAACGCGAGATAGAGTACGTGCCGAATTAAGTGCAAGATAAAGTAAGTGCCATATTGAGTGCGAGAAATAGTGCTTGCCAAAGAGAATGCGAGATAAAGTAAGTGTTGAATAAAGTGCGATATAGAATGCTTGCCAAATAGATTGCGAGATAATGTGGGTGCCAAATAGAGTGCGAGATAAAGTGCTTGCCGGATAAGAGTGCAAGATAATATGCGTGCCGAATAGAGTGGAGATAAAGTCTTTACTGAATAGAGGGTGAGATAGAGTACATGCCTATTAGAGTGAGAGATAGAGTGGGTGACAAATAGAGTGCGAGATAGAGTGGGTGCTGAATAGAGTGCAAAGATGGAGTGGGAGCCGAATAGAATGCGAGATAGAGAGCGGGGCAAGTAGAGTGTAAGATAAAGTGCATGCCGAACAGAGTGCAAGATAAAGTGTGTGTGCCGAAGAGAGTGGGAAATAACTGCGTGTCGAAAAGAGCGGCAGATAAAGTGCGAACCGCATAGAGAGCGAGATAAAGTGTGAGCCGAAAAAAAAAAGATAGAGTGCGTGCCAAAACGCGGGCGAGATAAAGTGCTTGACAAATAGAGAATGAGATAAAGTGCTTGCCCAGTAGAGTGCGAGATAGAGTGCGTGCTGAATCGAGTGCGAGATAAAGTGTGTGCCGAAGAGAGTGCGAGATAGTGTGCTTCCTAAATCGAGTGTGACGCGAAGTGAGTGCCGAGCAAAGTGTGAGAGAGAGTGGGTGCTGAATAAAGTGCAAGATAAAGTGCGTGCCGAATAGAGTGCAAGATAGAGTTCGTGCCGAATATAGTGCGAGATAACGTGCGTGCTGGATAAAAGGCGAAATAGAGTAGGTGCCGAATAAAGTGCATAAAATGCATACCGATTAGAATGCTAGATAGAGTGCTCACCGAATAGAGTGCAAGATAGAGTTCGTGTCCAATAGAGTTCGAGATAGGGTGCGTGCCGACGTACGAGATAAAGTAATTGTTGAATAAAGTGCGAGATAGAATTCTTGCCGAATAAAGTGCGAGATAGGGTTCGTGCCGAATAGAGTGCGTGATAAAGTGCACGCTAAATAGAGTGCGAAATAGAGTGGGTGTGGAAAGAGTGCGAGATGGAGTGCATGCCGAATAGAGTTTGAGATAGGGTGCTTGCCGAATAGAGTGCGAGATAAAGTGTGTGCTGAATAGAGTGCGAGACAAAGTGAGTGCTGAATAGAGTAAGTGCTGAATAGAGTAAGCGCTGAATAGAGTAAGCGCTGAATAGAGTAAGCGCTGAATAGAGTAAGTGCTGAATAGAATGCGGGATAAAGTGCTTGGTGAATAGAGTGCGAGATAAAGAGCTTGTCGAATAGAGTGCAAGATAAGATGCGTGCCGAATAGAGTGCGAGATAGATTGCTTGCCGAATAAAGTGCGAAATAAAGTGTGCCAAATATAGTGGGAAATAGTGTGCCGAATAGAGAGCGACATAAAGTGTGTCGAATAGAGTGCGAGATATAGTGGGCGCTGAATAAGGTGCGAGATAGAGTGCTCGCCGGGTATGCAGGGCCCATACAGAAAAAAAACAACAGGGAGAGGGATATGTGTAGGCCATACCGGGAGAAATTGAACTTTTGGTTAAACCGATACTACATATGAATCAGTTCTTTCCACAGATACAGTTTGGAGGTGCTTTCCGAGGAAAAATGAGACGAACTCCCCAAAGTTAAACAGCCATCAGTGCCAAATAGATATCGAGGGCGAGTTACGAAGGAAAAATGAAATGGATTTAGAGACCCTAAGAAGTTCCTTCCTCGTTTTGGAAAAAATATGCGAAGAGGATCGCTAGCAAACAACTTACAGGGTTCTTTATACCTCTAAACAACTTGATTTAGTTCTATAAGTGGAACGAGGTTAATTGCCGGTGTGTTGTTAAGTAACGAGGATCCTGATATCGTTACAATGCAAATTAATCTAAACAAGGCGAAATGGGGGAGAGGTATTTTTCAGTTTTTAAATAATTGCTTAATTTATCACATTCTCTCCTTCTTAAACTTTTTTCAGCTGTGGATATTATTTCTGTTAACTTTTCCTAACATTTGCATTCTCTCTCAAAAGAGTTTTCGTTTACCGCACAGAGCCATTTACAATAAACATATAACATTTCCATTATAAGATCTTGTTGTCGTTATTGCACTGTTAGAAATTGTCGCCTTCTTAATGTAAACAATGCAACTTGAGTATTAAGTAAGCTCGGTTAGAATATGTGCACTCTAGTGTGCTCAATTTACGCAACGTTACGTCAAGGGATACAGGCATGTGATGGGCTGTTCCGAGTTTCTTTGTCTTCCTAGTTACGAACTGAATAACCTAAAAATAGACTGCCACCCCGATAAAGTACGAGCGAATAAAGTGAAATGTCAACAAAAATTGAGACAACATTTACGGCTAGTTCAACAAAGCCGTATCTTGCGTGACAACCATCGAGTAACAACTGCACAATCAGTCATAATTTATGCGTCGTGCGCTTTTCAACATGGTGCTCGATTCGACATTTTACAGGCACCTCTTTGACAAAATAGCAGACACGTACAACCACGCCAGACCAAGACGATTATTGTGGCTCATTTCATAGTGCCTTTTACTCTCATAAATCCATCATCTTCCTGGCATGTTCACCAGTCTAAGTATTTTAGAACCCAAATTTCGTCCCCAAGAACGAACTTCATAATCAATGATCACTCCTAGTTGTACTAGTAAAACAACATAACTGAAACTTGAAAATACTACTCCCTTTAACTATTGGGACGCAATTCATTGGTTACCTATGCAGAAGTCTATGTATTACGAAATTAAAGCCTTAGAAACTGTATTCACCCGTCTGATCATGGGTACAAAGTTGTGCGATAATAGCGTAAAAATTGTAGTGTTCCCGGAAACAAGATTTAGGATGTTTATCTGAATACCGTCCAAAGAATGCTTTGTTTGTTTATTAATAATATACATGGAAAAATGACTAAGTTCTGATTGGTTAAGATAAATGCAGTTTTCAGGTAATTCAGTGCAAAGAAAGAAACAAATCCGACATTCTGATTGGTCAATAATCAAAGAAACTCACAGATAGCCAATCAAATGCGAGCCTTGGATGTCGCAACAAAATTTGAAAATTTGAACATTTGCGAGCGAAACAATGGCCGGCGTTTTAAGTAGGCTTTCTTTTGCCACTGCAGCTGAAAAACAGCTTAAACAACGAAAACAATGTAAAAATCACTGCTTTTTGGTTGTCGGTTGGAAAATGTGGTGTTTAGAGAAGGGAATTACCGAGGAAATCGAAAATTACGAGCCGACCCAACTTAACACTTTGCTCGAGCGATCCAACGCCGAAATTAAAAGCAAACATGGTTAAAGCTCGGAAACGACGATTCCATTTCATCGAAAGTGATTCGAACACAGACTGAACAATTCCTTGAACTGTTTAGCCGGACTTTGAACTTTTTTGCACCTTAAAGATGTGAAGATATCGTTGCATAATTTATTATTGTTTTGATCGTACGCGGTTGTTTTGACCGAACGCACGGTTTGAATAAATTATTTTTGCATTTGATGCGCGCTTTGCTTATGTTTGATTATGATAAGCCATCTCGTATTTTTCCATGTATATTATTAACACGTAATCACATGATTGTTCTCGTGCAATTTGGAATAAACAAGCACTTGTTAATTTTTTCAAAGACCACAAATTGCACTCGCCCTACGGCTCGTGCAATTTTGTTAGTCTTTAAAAAAATTTACTCGTGCTTATTTATTCCAAATTGCACTCGAAATCATGTGATTACCTATTCAAATACCACCGACCATGTTATTCTCAAATTCTTTGAAACAGAATGCCGATAAAACTCATTGAGAAGTTTACAACCTGATGCAGTTATCGGATTCGTCGCCAAGTTTAACCGGAGCAAAGTCTTGTTGCACTTTAGGGCCTCAAGAAACTCTTTCACCCCTGAATCACCAATTTTGTTATTGCTCAGCTGCAGATACCGCAGAGCTTGATTTGATTTCAATGCCTGTGCTAGGGCTATGGCGCCTGAACACTCAATCTTGTTGTAACTCAAATCCAAACGCTCAAGAGTGCGATTTATTCGGAGAGCCTCTGCCAGGGTTTCCGCACACGATGAACTGATAGAGGTACTATGTAGATCTAAACGAGTCAACTTGGTAGGAGGTGACTGAAGGGCCATTGAGAAAGCTGTTGCTGCTGCATTACCGAATAGAGCGCTGCTGAAATAATCATTTCTCAGGTACAAATTTGTCAGAGAGGAGTTCAACTGAAGAGCTTCTCCAAGTTCTGCCGCCGCTGAGTCAGTAAATGGATTCGCTCGAAAATCTAAGTGCGTCAACGAGTTATTGGATCGAAGAGCGTCTGCCAAAGCCTTTGCACCTTCATCACCTTGAAACTCAGATTTCACGCGTTGGTAGCTTATGTCAAGGTAACTTAGCTTTCTATTAGACTTCAACGCTTTAGAGAGTGCAACGATTCCTTGATTACCGATATTGTTCATGCTTAAATTCAAATACACTAGCACACTGTTGGACAGGAGACCTTGTGTTAACGCTTCTGCTTCAATATTAGTTAGATTATTGTGACCCAAACACAAATGCGTCAAAGAGTGGTTTTCTTTAAGGACTCCGCAAAGTGCTTCAGCTCCTATTGTTCCGCAGGTTCCAGCACTAGTCAGCCTTAGATGAGTTACTGTACGATTTTTCTGAAGAGCCGATACAAGTTTGGAGTTCCTTAAACCGTTCAACAAATATAAGTGCGTGAGCTTATGACTTGATTTGAGTTTATGTCTTGTCAGTGGACGTAAAGAGACCGATGATGACGCGTACCAAGCGAAGTCTTTCCGCTTGTCGTCGCTTTTCAGATATTCAGACAAAACGAGAACACATTGTTGGTTGAGCGTGCGCAAACATTCAATGTCGTAAGGATACATTGCCATTTTCTTCAAAGGAAGGCAGCGTGCTAGCGTAGCCGCCATTTCGATCTGGTTTTGACTGAGTTCACTTTCAGACTTTTCACTCTGAGCAATGATATGAATTATACATACAAGGAAGTGTATCTCAGTATCAAAGATCGGTATATAACTGTTTCGTGCACTTTCAACCCAATCATGTGAAGCATCCTCACAAACCAGCTCGAAATCGTCTAAAGAGTCGTCGTCATCTTGCCCACTTTCAGAGCAGTAGTCCTCTTCATAGTCGCTCCTCGCACCAGTTCCGGAACTCTCCTCTTCCTTGATGTCTGAGGAATCATGGATCGGCATATAACTGTTTCGTGCACTTTCAACAAAATCATGTGAAGCATCCTCACAAACCGGCTTGATATCAGCTGAAGAGTTTTCGCTTTCTTCACCACCCTTACTGCTGCTATCATCATCGTCGTCATCTTGCCCACTTTCAGAGCAGTAATCCTCTTCATAGTCGCTCCTCGCACCAGTTCCGGAACTCTCCTCTTCCTTGATGTCTGAGGAATCATGGATCGGCATATAACTGTTTCGTGCACTTTCAACAAAATCATGTGAAGCATCCTCACAAACCGGCTTGATATCAGCTGAAGAGTTTTCGCTTTCTTCACCACCCTTACTGCTGCTATCATCATCGTCGTCATCTTGCCCACTTTCAGAGCAGTAATCCTCTTCATAGTCGCTCCTCGCACCAGTTCCGGAACTCTCCTCTTCCTTGATGTCTGAGGAATCATGGATCGGCATATAACTGTTTCGTGCACTTTCAACAAAATCATGTGAAGCATCCTCACAAACCGGCTTGATATCGGCTGAAGAGTTTTCGCTTTCATCACCACCCTTACTGCTGCTATCATCATCGTCGTCATCTTGCCCACTTTCAGATCTGTAGTCCTCTTCATAGTCGCTCCTTGAACCAGTTCCGGAACTCTCCTCTTCCTCGATGTCTGAGGAATCGTCATCGCTATATTCTGTCTGCTGTTCACGTAAACTGGAGAAGAACCTGCTGGATTTATTTTCCTGATAGGCGGCACAGACACTTGACACTACCAAAACACTTAAATCAACATTTTTAGTTGCAGCCATTGTGATGAGAAACTCCCACACCTGCCAGTATTTATCAACAGGACTGTGCTGAGCAAGCAACGCGACCTTGTCACTTCCAGCAGTTGCCAGGTGGAATGCAGCGAAATATTCCTGAAAGGTCTTGTGGATAAACGCATATGTTGCCTTGGGTTTCATTTTACTTGCACTTGCCTCACGAGAGAGAAAACCGAGTTCAAGGAATTCCGTTGGCTGACTTTCCAACCCCTCTGGAGTGAAGGCTAATTGATCTTTCAGCAGAGCATCAAGGGCGAACTCTCCCAACTGATTCAACCAATCTGAATTTTCTTCGATTGGACTTTTGGTGCCCCCATTGATTTTCTTCCTTGAAAAATACCTTCTAAGAACACACGAGACAAGTTCATCGTACAGCAGGGTTCTGTTATTGGGGAATATTCCGCGCAAATCTTCAAAAATAAGACATAACAGTGCTGTATTAAGAGGATTGGCAGATAATTCCCTCAGCTTTTTGTCCCTTTTTAGACGACATATAAGTTTCTTAGCAAGGTTTGGATCGACGTGATTGCTGAAATACTTCTTGATGTAACTATTGGCATCTTTGCTGGTGTAACCAACAATCTCAAGAAGCGTGTTACAGTACTTCCGCACTTCCATTCCAGCTTCATGTCGAGCTGTTAACAGGAGGTAAGTATTAGGAAATACTTTTCCCTCGATCAAAAGCAACAGTCCCTCAAAAAGATGTTGAGGCAATTCATCCAGTCCGTCAAGAACTAGCAAGATTCTAGATTGATTGCGGTTAATGAAATGAAAAAAGTTCTCTCTCTCCTTCTCATCTGCATCAAGCGGTAGTAACTGTTCTTTAATAGCATCCACGATGTTAGCGGTTTTCATGTCACGACAAGCCAGTCGAAGAAGCACGTCCACTTTAGGAAAAGAAGCTTCAAGTGCAATGTCCTTCACTGACCAATCATACCCAAGCTTCTGACAGAAAGTGGTTTTGCCCATTCCAGGAAGCCCCTCGATCAGCACCACTCTTGGCTTTTTACATCGTTCGTGTGGAGTGAACACGTCCTTCATTTTCACACTGTCCTTTGTTAACCTCGCTCTTTCTTTCTGCCTATAAACTATCTTCAATCTAGTAAAGATCTCCGAAAACTCCATTTGCAACTCTTCCTCGCACCAGGGGAACGGACAAAGTACGGCGTTTTCGTAATCTCTTCTGATCAGCTCTACAAACTTTTCTGGGTAATCTAGGAAATTCATTAAAAATTATGAGCTAAACAGCAAACAACCTTATAATGAAACTCAACACTGTAAGCCCCCACTTTACTCCTTCCCTATAAGACACCTTTACGATCTGCACGATCTTATCTGTTACACTACGAAATCAAATAAAAAACTGAGCGAAGAATACGGCAAGGGGATCATGAATACAGGAGTAAAGTCGAATGTTACTACACGGAAAGTTGTTCGTTTTATTGAAACTTACCAGCTGGTCTGGGACTATCAGCGCGTGCAATCGCTACCTCTGAGCCTCTAGAGTTGTTCAACTCTTGTAGTTGGTCTGTGGGAAGGAAACCAACAAAAACATTTTTTTTAGAACCATTTTGTTCCAGTAAAGGTCTCATTTAGGTTATGTTGCTATACGGAGTATATAAAAACTTTCGACTAATTGGTTTTGTAACGAAGTGCTGTTCGGAATAATGTGCGCGGTATAATTACGCAAAATTGTGATTACTTTTCTGAATAAAAGCCAATTTTTTAAAATAAATATATAAAAATCTAAACCTTAACCAGCGCTATAAACTTATTGGTATCCTCTATTAAAATCTGCGTCAGTAATTTCCTCTCAACGTTTTTAAAGCTCCAGCGCGCGATGACAGAGCCACCCTACTACAAAAACAAACATAACTGATGAAGACCAGCAAATTTACGCTTTCAGTTGACACGATGCTTCAGTTTTCTTTTCTGCATGGACGAAAGTAGGTCGCGTGACGGAGTTAAAACTAGTGGACAAAACAGTGACGCTCAAAGAATCCGTCCCTAGATAATTCAGCAGTTATTCTTTCTCGATCAAGACTCTCGTGGGGCTCCCATTGAAAGGTAAACAAAATATAAACAGTTTCTGTCTGACAGTGCATTCAGGATTTGGAAGGGTGTTCTCGCGGTCCGTGATTTAACCAAAATACGGTACAGGCCTAGGGAAAAAAATATCTTGAAGGGATTTGATGGTTCCCAGCAAGCAGTATTCGCCATAATATGGGCGCTGGATGTAGGATTTCTTAGTTTGTCAGAAACTCAGGTAAACGTCACCACACGAATTAACGTCATGGCGATAATGGCGAATCAACCAGACGCTAGCAAGTACCTCCTGTAAAATGAAACTTTTGAGTCTGCCTAGCAATAGATACCCTATTGAAATAATCATCTAGTCGAGAGATAAGCTGACAGCAAAGGGCAATTTGTTTTAGCCGGATACCCACCAGTTATTAACTCGATACACAACCGCTCGAGCTCTACACATTTACTGTAGTCTTAAAGGGATTGTTCCCACAGTATAACTCCCAGATATGGAAATTAGTGAAGCCGGCTCCCCACACTTCTGAGGCCAGTCAGAGTTTTGGTGTCAATCTTTCTCGCGATCAGAAATGAGGCAACTAACCACAGAATAACCGCGGCGAATCATGAATAACAATTCAATTTTCCGTTCAGCGACGACAGAAAGAGCTCTAAAGATTTCAAAAGCACTAAAACAATTTCTGTGGGTTTAAAACATTGCAAGATGGTGACAATTCGAACAAATTACGATGTCTCAAATGCAAAAGCGCGAAAAGCAGACAGGGTGCAATTGAGTGGAGACTTTCTCCCTGAGGATGCAAAATGAGTGGCAATCTAAGTTTGAAACTTAGTTTCTGGAGAAACCAACCCTCTGCGAACATATATTTTGTACTACTTAAAATGTTCGAGGTGAGGGGAGTTCTTAACAAAGAATCCATTTGCATACGGGTAAAGGTATATAACTACACTAGATCCCTCTTTTGACCGTAAAAAGCTTTTTTAGGTAATGTAAGGGTCAACTGATTATTTTCCTCCTACGTGGTCCTACGTGTATGAGTACTTTGTAGCTTAAACACCGTCACAAGGATCTGTATCAACTATTCTTGCACACGGATCCTACAAAATAATGCGAGACGCAATCTCCAAAGGAAAAAAAAACACCGTCACAAAATCTATTTTTTGTTAAAACAATTTACTGTGAACAAAGTAATCATCGATAAAAGAACAAACTAACGCACCTTCGATATCATTCAGTCTACAATCAACAACTTCAGCCCAGCTCTCCATGTTCTCCATTCTTTTTTTCAACTCTTCCAGACCTGCCTCAACAGTTCGTAACGCGTTTGCGATCTTAGTTTTTTCTTCTTCATTTTCCACACACATTTTGTCCACAGAAACTTGAAGAGAGTTAAGTTCCTGCTGGACCAGTTGTAACAGTACTGGATCTACAGGAGAATTCTGGCAAAGAGCTGTTCCTGGTAATATAAGTGAAAAGTGAATAGGACGTTTGTAGTCAGCCACTCAACAATCAAACCTTAAATGAAAACCAGTTAGTAATGGTGCTTGTCGAGCCCCTTAAGCCGCTTGTTGTTTTGTTTCGTCGCTCGTTGGAGAACTTGAAGCTTGGGGATCTACCCAACGACGCAGCATCCAACTCTGATTTTTTCTGTAAACTATGTAAAAGTTATTTCAGAACGCTGACGAAGATAAACCGCTTAGAGTGATTTTCGTCTCGTTTTGTTTGAATCAAGAACGCCTTAGCTATGGTGATTTGTTAATTGGAGATCTTGCAAGGCTTATGAAAGTCAATTTCATAATAAACTTTTTGTTTAGCTCTGAAAAAAACTAGGTACAACAGAAGGGAAGCAGGAAACATAAGGTTTGGTGTATAATGCGAAAAGAATCCATCATCATCATAGCAGTCTGTCGGGAACGACAACGACTGTTTCATTTAGGTCTGGTCAGATTCGCCACGCAGCTCTTTACTAGGCTTTCCGCTGCCAGGAACTATCGGAATGAGCACAGATCAGCGCGGACCTTGTTAACCCGGGCGACGTCTGAGCCGGTATGAGTTGTTTTCTGACTGATCATTTCATGAAACTGCTTTCAAATACTTCGGCACCGCTAGCTTTTGCTGGATTAGCAGCGAAAAGAATTCCAAACTGGAAAATCATCAATTTTATATTCAGTGGTATTCAAATAATTTGTAGCAGGTACAGTGAATTTTGACGCTAACTCAGCGACCCATTTCATTACCGCAGTTTTAATTTCACATTTACAGTCCATCAGAGGCCGTAAAGTAAGACGATAGTGCCCCGATATATAAACAATAACCTCTATTTTGCGCGAATATATGTACGCATATTTGTCCACGGACATTATCTGTTCCAAGATGCGAACAATTTTATGAGAGCAAAGCTCGTGGAAAACTGTGAGCTTCAAGGAACAGATAATGTCCAAGGAGCTAATTTTTTCTTGGAACAGCCGGTTGACACACCAATTAGAGAAAAAATTTATCTGCACTGAAAAAATCTATATGTGAGAACTCAAATGCATTCAAACAAATCTGATAGGGCATGGCAAGGCACAATTGGGTACTAACTTGTCAGTCATATGACAAGTAAATAGAGCGAAGTGAGTAAGATACAAACAAAATCCTGTTGTGTATACTTGTGACCTTCTCAACAAAAACAACTTATGTATTGCCTTGAGCAAGTCAGATGCGAAAAGTGTTTTGTTTTAACTTATGATTTTTTTTTTTAACAATAACAGCTTGTGTAAGTTTCATATATTTTCTCCAATTGTAACCATGGAAAACATACTTTCTCAATATGGTTATGAAACAACCAATCTGGGTAAGATGCGAATCACCTGACTGCGTACATTAAAACAACTAAGTACATAACCACCATGAGTAAGAAATGACCCGTAACCACTTGGCCACCCCTCCCATGACACTGTGTGATTATTTTAACGGTGTGTTCTTGTAGCCTACTAAAACAGACCAAATTTATAGATAACAAATAAGAAGAAATAAACTAGAAAATTAGTTCTCAGGTGAGAAGATAATTTCACTTGTATAAAACTGTAGTCAGCCTTCCATCAAATTTTCCCTGTTCTTGAGTAAACCTGTCGGTGATTTTCATACCCAGCCTTCTAACATATAGCAAAAAAGAATGGTTCCAGTATATTGAAATGTAAATACCTTTAGTTTCCCAGTCTTTAAGTTCTCCAAGTATTTTCCCAGCCACTGGAAGTGCCAAGCTCTTTACCAGTTGTTCCATGTCAGAAAAGCTCCTTGAAAAATTGGGCTGATCCCACTTGTTGAAAACACAGTGGGCCCATTCATTCCTTGTATTTCGGACATTATCTGCTGCAGTTTGCACAGCTGTAGAAAATCCTGGAAAGCGAAGAAGCAACTGTATTACAGCAGAAGCATCACAGTGGTCGTCAAATGCAGTAAACTTAGCCATGAAGTTTTGCACGAACAGCCTCGCAAAGTCAACATGAGATGTGACTCGGCAGTCGAAGGAGTTGTAATCATACACATATTTCCCATGTTTCTTCACCTTAGGGAGGCCATCATTGCTGTTGATGTTTTCATACTTAAGAAAATCTGTAGAAGTAGTTGGCCATACTTTGAGATAACGAGGTTTGGTCTGTATATCAATGGTGTGACTTCTCTTAAGGTTGTTGTACTGCTTTTCAACCTCCTGCTCCACAAATGGACGTATCTGTGGCACAAGGATCTTGTTGAGTGCAATTCCTGCCACAAGCCATCGTTTCTCGTTATCAGTCAAACAAAAGTGGCTTGGCCTTCAGTAACAACAAACAGATTTGAAAGTAAAAATACAGGAAGATTACAACATTTTAAAATATAACATACTGCAAGGGATCTTGACTCAAGCAATGGAAGGTTAACGAACCCACCAAAATGCATTATAGATACATCAAAGCTCCTTCAAAAACCTTAGCCATCATTTAGCATGTCTCTCCTCAACCCTTTAACCCCTAAGAGTGACTAGCATCTAATTTCTCCTTACAACATCAACCCTGAATTACACATTAAGGTCATGAGGATATAGGAAATGATCCCCATGGAAGGTGATTGGCAAACAAAATCTCCTTGTCAACATCTTAGGAAAAGTATAAAAAACAGTGTGGACACTGATGTTTGGGTGTAAACGGTTAAGAGCATGCATGTTTACTTGCAGAAACTATCTTTTTTGGAAGGTTGGAAGGGTTAGGTTCACGATCATCCAGATCATTAGAAGAGATTGGCTGCCTGGGAGCTTTTTTCTAATTACGTTTGCTCCAAATGACTGTTTCTTTTTTTTAATTTTTTACTTTGTCTTTTCCTTTTTTTTAGGCAAAAGCCCAAAAGATCTGCACAGTGCAGACAATCATGTGGTATTTGGAGTTAGGAATCTTAAAGATTATGTTTTTAGTTGTACAGGCTACCAGAGAAAAAAATATAACCTGTGCTGTACTCTGGTGGCCACAGTTTGTGGGCTTAAATGTTTTGACTCTGATTTTACAAATGAATATCAACATAGGCAAAAGAAGAAAATGAACACAATTGAGACTATATTTCTTCATGCAGTGCCACTTTAACCCTTTAACTCCCATGAGTGACCAAGACAGAATTTCTCCTCACAATATCAAGCAAATGAGTGATGAGAATAAACACAAATATTACTTAGGAAATCATTAGTTGATCCAATACAAAATTCTCCTCACTAACATCGCAAGAACTATATGACAGATAGTAAGGAGAATTCCTAAAGAGATCTTGGGCATTAAAATGCTAAGTTTCTTATACACAAAAAGGATAGATTGCTGCAGGTGATGCAGTATGTTTCCCTAGTTCAATCCAAAAAATTTCAGTCACAAAAGTTACATGTATCTTATTAGGATTCTATTCTACTACAGTTATGAAAACATTAATAACTTTTGCCACACCATCCATACTGAAAATGCTGACAAAAGACTGATCTAAAGTGCTTTACTTTTAACATAGCAATGTAAAGCAAATTGTGGCATTTAATTATCAGAGAATAACTGTTATTCATCATATACAAAGTAATCACTACAATCCATCAACAAAAGGAGGTAGTGGTCTATTTGGGATCCTTGGGAAAAATTCCAGGGCAGTGGGGTGGGACCAAAAACTGTAGCTTGTGGGTGTGTTTTTGTGCCTTTCCTCTAATGACTAGTAGCAGCACCATGCACTAGGTTCTTGATCTTTTGTTGGCTAGGGTTCTACCTGAATTCCAGGTGGAGCATTCTAGAAGTTTTTCTCAGTTAGAAAGTGGTTTGTTTTATTGCACATAGTAGAGCAGGAGTATATCTTTTGGTTTCCCTTGTTTTGTATAATTGACTCATCTTCGATGTTGTTTTCATTTTCTATTTCCCAGTGTAGAAAGAGGCTGACAGTAAGAGTGTGCATGTGTTTCTTGCAACCTAATAAATGTAGCAGATCTCAGTGTGGTTCCCTCAGAAGAAACTGCACAGTCATTGTCAAGAGGAGGGTGCTGCATGCAATGATTGGAGAACCCATTGAAATCTTCTATTTGCAGTGAAAGTAGGCTATAGATTACCAAAAAGTAAGAGGAGTTAAATATTTTTGTTGGCCTAGTTTTGAAAAGTTTGGCCACAAATGTTGCATATACATAAATATATATATAAATATATATAAATATAACTATATAAATATAACTATATAAATATAAATATATAAATATAAATATATAAATATAAATATATAAATATAAATATATAAATATAAATATATAAATATAAATATATAAATATAAATATATAAATATAAATATATAAATATAAATATATAAATATAAATATATAAATATAAATATATAAATATATAAATATAAATATATAAATATAAATATATAAATATAAATATATAAATATAAATATATAAATATAAATATATAAATATAAATATATAAATATAAATATATAAATATAAATATAAATATATAAATATAAATATATAAATATAAATATATAAATATAAATATATAAATATAAATATATAAATATAAATATATAAATATAAATATATAAATATAAATATATAAATATAAATATAAATATATAAATACATAAATATTTAGAGGACGCATCAATTCTCTGTTACTCTGAGTTTCGCGCCTAAGCGCTTGTCAGACAGAACTTTTCACTTTTTTTGGCAGCAGCAGCTCACAAACGGGGAAGAATCCCCACATTTTTGTCCAAAATCTACATTCAAATCTTGATTCAAGCCTTGGTGTATTTAGTCTATTCACAAAGCGAAAACGTGTGCTTCAAACCCATCCCACACGGAACTCTGGGTAAGTCCTGAGTCACATGGCTACCACATAATAAAAATGGCATCTATGTGTTGTGAATGTGGATCGCTTGTGAAATTTCTGTTAAAACAGCTTGGAATTTCCACTTCAGAACTAAAAATTCACTAAAATGGATAATCTTGGAGTCCAGGCAAAGAGATGAAGAGAAGGGTAGTCCAATTAAACTACATAATGAGATTTATTTTTAACTTTGTTCTTCACATAATTTACTTTGCACCTTTTTGAAATTCTGTAGCATAGTACCACATCGGGCACTCAAACCTTACTTTTGGTGGCCCTGGTCAGTTTTAACTCTCCACTGGGGACTGTGAGACTGCCAATTTTTAGGGCTCTCCAATCATGGCATGCAGCACCCTTTATAAATAATTCACTGGATTCTTTAATGGTTGCATGCAGCACCCTCCTCTTGACAGCGACTGTGCTGTTTCTTCCAAGTGGACAAGACTGAGATCTCCTACATTAATTTTACTAAGTTGCAAAGAGCACAAGCATGCACACTCACATTGGAAAATAAAAAAAGGAATTAAGGTCAAACATTAAAAGAAGAGGTAATTACAATATTCAAGGGAGGAGGAGAGTAGAAGCATGGACGCTTTTTGAAAATATTTGAGTCAGTGTTCAAAGGATGAGCTTGCAATTTACTAAGAAACAACTATAGAGTAGATCATCTAATCTTCAACTTTTCAAGTGCAAACCTTCAAAGACTTAAACTGATTGTCAGACACTTACCCAGCTGCACTTGCCATTGTTTAAATACTATGGTGGTAATCATTCACTATTTGGATTTCTGGAGTTCTGCTACAAATGAAAGAAGAAATAAATATAATTATCTTAACTCAACCAAAACGACAGTTAATCTGTTAGTAAGAGATCAACCATTGCCAAGTTATAATTTTTGAACCAGAAGTTAAATTTCCATTTCATAAACAAGGATTCCAGTTTTCTCGTGTGAGTATAAGAAGTACAAGTAAAATTAAGTTCAGCATGAATGCTTTTTATTTAACTCTGCAGTATTAACTAGATGTTACACTCTAAATTCCCCTCACAGCCCTTTCTCTTGTTAAGAACCAAAATTCTCATCAAAAGAATCATTGATTCTTCCAAGGAGAATCAAGGTTCTTGCAACAAGATTGAATAGAAGAGAATTCTTCTGGTAAGAATGCATTACATCTGAATATCTTGTGATGAATCTCTACTTCAGAAACTCTTGCCACAAGAATCAGGAATTCCTTTCTCAAGAACAAGAATTCTTTCTAGCAGGCAATGAAGTAGAGAGTTCTCCTGGAAAAATTGTTTAATTGCAAATCTTATAAATAGAATTGCAATCTTAGAAACTCTTGCTATGAGAATCAGGAATTCTTTTCTCAAGAATGAGAATTCTCTTTGGCAGGCAATGAAGTAGAGGGTTCTTCTGGAAAGAATGTTTAATTGCAAATCTTATGAAAAAAATCGCAATTTCAGAATTCATTATGTAAGAGGAATCTCTTGTAACCAAAATTTTACCAACTTAATGTTAACTTGTATTGCTGATAACTTTGATAATTATAGACCTTACTATGGGATAAAGTCTGTTAAGCTTTGCTACATTACAGCAGTGGAGTAGGTACATGAACATTTTCCTGGGAAAACAAAAAATTATGTCATAGCCATGAAAATTTAAATTAGATTTTCATGTGAACATTCACAACACCAAAATTAATAGCTTTGGGAGAGAAAGACCAATCTGAAGGTTTGAGCAGTTCCAAAATAGTCTTAAATTTTTGTCATTTGACTCTGTTGCGCTAGAGAAATGCAGTCGATGTTAAGCATTTGGTAACTGCCCTATATCCAATTGCAGTTGCACTCGCTCAATCAATGTTTTTAACAGCTTCTGAAAAAGTGTGCCGAATATTAGGTTTTCATTCCCTTATTTTGATCTTATACAAGGAAGGAGATTTCAGCTCGAGGTTAGGATAAATTACAACTGAATGGGGCCAAATTATGTACTTGAAGACTTCAATTTGCAACAAAGTTAAGCTCTTGTATGATTCATAATTGAGCATTCCCCTTCCCCTTTCAATTATGGTTGTGAACAGAGAAGTACTGGATTGCTCAGCTAGAGAAGGGATCAGAGGAAAGGACTAGGGGTTGCAACTGCCATGCTATCAATTCATTGATGTACAACAACTGCTTTGTTGCAAACTGTAACAGTCTGTGAATGGTATGGGCTATGATCTGGGAATGATATATATAACTAATATACTAAGAATGAGAAATGTTGATAAAAACTTTAAAGTTGTCAATACAGTTAATGTTGATAAAGTTGTTTATTGATAATATGATGTATACATCATGTTGTTGTGATTATGTGAGTTAATTATATTTCATGTGAATTTTATATTAAAAAATAGATTAAAGAAATGGAGTACAATTTAAAGGCGATTTGAGATGAAAAGAATGAGATATGTAGATAAACAGGAAATGTTGTTGATACAGTGAATGTTGAAATAGTTGTTGTTCATTGATAACTTGATGCATACATTACGAATACCAGTATGTAAGTTATTTTGTTGCGTTGATTGCATGTTAAACTAAAAACTCAAATAAAATGAGATTCTTTTCATTGTAATTTAATGTGTTAGAGGAAAATTAATTATTTCAATAACTCAACAAAACCCAGTAAAGGCATGAGATTTTTCTCAATAGAATATTCAGACCTCAGATGAGCACAAACACTTTATCAGCAAGAATGCTTTTGAATGTGATTCTTCACACAAGCAAAGTCAATCTCTGGAGAAGAGTGATCAATTTAAAAATGAATATTCATTCTTAGGTGAAGGACAAAAATTCTCATGAGACTCAGAAACTGACATTCTTCTCAAACAAATATTGTGTCTTCCAGGAAGAGCAGTGATTCTCCTGATAAGCTTGCTTAAAAAATGAGATTCTGCTTTAACAGATATCATCTTGGGAGGAGAGCAGTGTTTCTTCTTAGAAGAATGCCTCATTAACTGGTTCTTGGCAAAATAATTTTGTTCTTGTGGAAAAAAAAACTAGTATTCTTCAAACAAGAATCAGACATACATGAGATTCTTCTCATAAGAATTCTTAACCTTGGGAGAAGACCCTCAGTTCTTTCCTGAAATGGATATCATCTTGGGAGGAAAGCAGTGTTTCTTTATTAACTGATTCTTGGCAATAAATTTTGTTCTTGTGGGAAAAAACTATTATTCCTCTAAAAAAAAATCAGACAGACATGAGATTCTTCTTAAAAGAATTCTTAACCTTGGGAGAAGACCCACAGTTTTTACCTCAAAAGCCAGATTTCTTCTCAGAATTATAATTCTCCTCTGGGGATGAAGAATCCGAAATGATAAATTCTACTCTGAGGAGACATGAATCTTTCAGAAAGAATTTACTTGTTAACAAGAATTGAACTCAAGGGTGATTTAGAGTGTCATTCAAATGAAATTACTCCACTAAGCAACATTAATAGACACCAGAACTAATACCAAAGCTCAAACATGTTTCAAAGTTGTTTTGTTAAACACAGTTTATTTTTTTTTCTTCATAGAAACTACTTAACCTAAAATTGTTTGGCTTAAATGTAGCACACTGGAAATGCAAGTTAGCAAGTACTTGAATCCTATGGAAAATAAAGTTTTTCGATTCTCAGTTTATGATTTTCATTCAGTAAAAACCAGTTTAAAAAAACATGTTTTTCTGGTGTGAAAAGGGTATGAGTTGGAATTCGGCCTAAAAACTATCAAAATGGGATTAACTACCAGGATAATCCGCTTTGAAAAGAAAAGGTTTGTTCAAAAGAAATTGGAGCAAGTAAATGAAAGGGGACTTAGGGCGGTTTTTTGTGACTGGAACCTCGCATACGAAGACTTACTAATACGTGCCAATTTGTTCTTATACAACATGCGACTGCAAGATATCGCCAGTTTCATGTACAAAGTCAAGCACAGGCTGCTGCCTTCGAACGTAGTAGTTTTATTCAGGGGCACTCCATCTGGGTAGTCAACCTCAAGAACTCAGATTTTCATATCTCCAGAATCTATTCTGTCCACTATGGCAAACATTCCCTAAGATATCTCGGACCATATCTGTGGTCAAAACTTGGACATAGCGACAGACAAATGCTAACTCTGACATCATTCGTCTCAAACATCTGCAGAAAAGACCTCGCGAACCCAGATTCAAATTACGTCTGTACAGGGAATTGTCCGAAGTGTGTTTAAAATTTTAGACTTATTTAAAGTTTGTATATAGTTGAATAGGTAGAAATTATTATATTTTAGTCAGCATTTTAAAATATAAATGGAATTCTAGATATGTATATATATTGTAACAAGTGACAGCTAATTTTAACTTAACTTAACTTAACTTAATTTATTTGTAATTTTATTGGGAGTGTCCCCGATAAGACGGCCTCTGGACTGACTAGAAGTTTTAGACACTTAAATAAAGTTTATTTATTGTTTGATCCAAGGGGCCTGCTAGTTCCTCTCTCACTCAAGATCTGGCAAACGAGTGCTCTCTTTTCGAGTCTTATATAACTTGCAATTAGATCGAAGCCTCACAAAGTGTAGAATCTATAACTTACCATAACAAGCATCCAACTTTGTCAAAATCTGTGCGCTAGATTAACCACAAAAGAGCAAAATTGTACGGAATAGCCATCTCGATGCCAAAGTGAAAGCAATTACATGGGAGTGGAAAGTTAAAGTGTCATGTGACCATAGCGTGAGGTCCTGTAAGCGGCCGAGGGGTCGTGTAGAGGACTAGGGACTACTCGATTTCAGTTAGGTCTAGTTAGGCACATGATCTCGAGACCGAAATAACGATTATCGTTATTTCTAAATTGGCACCAAATTTATGGATATAGTAATTGTAGCGTTGCAGTTGTGTCTTCCGTTGTAGTTATGTCCTCACACCTAATAACCAATAGAATGCGGTTTTATTTCTTCCAATCAAAGTGCGTTGTGAACGTGTCCTCTGCGTGTCACTTCCCAACTAGGGGAGGGATGCAATGCAAAATTGTGAGACTATCGTTAAGTTTTCCGCGCTCGAAGGTTGAGAATTTCATGGGCTTATCCTTGATGCCTTTTGGGACACTTCGGATTGTTGAAAGATTAATATTCTTGTTGCGTTTTTAAGCGCGAAGTATCAGTGAAATTTTCTTCGATACGTTGGAAAGGTTAGGAAGACGAGAATTTGACATTGCCTCGTAGCTTCCCCTATTGGTTTGGAGTGTGCTGGTGATCGAAGTTGTGCTTTTTTGTCGGAACTACTAAAGGAAGGTAAGGTTTCGGTTGCATTTTATGCTAGTATTTTGTTAAATTCAAATATTACAACCATTCTTCAAAGATCACGTTCAAGTTTTGGGCTTAATACTGTAGATTTCATGTGACAGCATGGCGAAGCGTGCGAGTAACTACTAACTTGGATTCATTGAATCCTTCAGTGTCGAGGGCTGATTTTTATATTTTGCGTGGGACATGTAAAACTAGATGTTACATAATTGAAAAACAGGGCAGATCTCGGTGTTTCAATGCCCAAAAATGTGTGATTTTCTCCATCTCATTGTGCCTACAATGATGGCTATTATGGATACAGTGGAAGACATGTATTCGTTGTAAATGTATGGGACTACGCAAAAATTCAACCTCTGGTATGGTTGATGTCAAATATCACATATCCTGGGAGGTTAACTCACAAACTGCTAACTCGTATGATGAAGATCTGGTCTCTTTCATAAAGGATAGGGTGCTGTCTCCCAATGCTCTCCAACAAGTAACAGTTGGGTTACAATATATTAAATCATTCTCTTTGCTCACCCAGAAGGGACAGAATTGCAGCAAAATTACTCTTCACTTAATAATTAGTGCTTTACTATTTAAATCAGTGGCTGACATATGCCACTTTCTTTATTTTGATCAATTTAGAGTAAAGTTCCCTGTACCAAATTATAAGGAATATGATAACAATATGTATGTTATATGTTACCACATTATCCATACTTTTTCAGCTATGTGTCACACACATTAAAATGAAATAAACACTAATTCATGCAGAAATGAATACTTAATTCAATACAGACTATTGCCTACTTTTAGCAATTATTGCTCCTACATGTGTTAGCAAGAACTTGGTCTTGTTGGCATTCATTGTGATCAGTTGCAAGATCCAGGGGTACAAATGCGTAACATTAGGGAAAAACTAGCAACTTCATAAAATTACCAAAAAATCATCAAAACATAGATTATTCATAAACTTTTATTGTAAGAACTACTTTTTGAGAAAATATTTGATGTTATCTGTTAAATTATCCTCATTACTTAATACCCAGAATGCATAGCAGGCGTGGTCATATATTCTATTTACACATTTGCAGGCTTAAATTCACGATTCTGTTTAGAAATAACACAGTTTTATTTACATAACTAAAAAGAAGACATAATTTCCTCATGCTGGTTGGGTAAAAGCTGGAATAATACATTTCTACGCCTATTTAATTTCTTGAGTTCTCCACAGATAGTCCTGACAGTGTTTGCATACACAATAGCTTGTTTATTGTCAAGCTTGTAGGTCATGTCTATAATATTGTCCCTTAGGAAAAAGTTACCCTTGAAGACAAAGGAACCTTTCTGATAAGCAGCACTATAGTCATCAACTTCATCTTGTCCTTTGCACGTTTTTTTGCCATCCTTGAACTAAAAGCTGGTGTGGTGATGTTGACTTCAGGTTTCGGTTGCGCAAATGATGACTCTTTTCTATTCTGACGAAGTTTTCGAACCCTTTCTCGAGTTTGCTGTCGCTTTTTCTCTTCCCTCTCTTTTTCTCTTTGCTTCAAAACCTTCTTCTTGGTAGCTGATGCAGCATTCCGCTCACGGTTGGCTCTTTTGTCATCAGCCTTTTGTGCAGATGTGCGTGTTTTCACTGCGGCGACTGTCGCGTTTTTTTTCTTGCTTCGAAGCAAGCGCATTCTTTCTCTTGCTTTTTGTGCAAGAACTTCTTTGTTTCTTTCATAGTATTCCCTTTGTTGTTTAAGCTTTTTTTCTTCTTTTTCTTTTCTCCATTGATCAGCAGAATATTTTTTGTTTTCCATTGAATATTTCGCAAGCGAAGCGTGTAAATTCTCGACGGAAGAAGTCACGCTAGGGAAGTCACGTTCTCTAGTAATTTCCAGTCTCAAACGATCGTTTGTTCATGGGTGTATATCAATTAATTGTTGTATACCCCCTCTAGATGTAATGTACAAGGTTGTTGTAAGCGAGGAAGAAGCGAAGTTTAGATGCGAAGATTTCTAAAACTGCCACTATTTTGCGCGTGTAAACTGATACACCAATGCAAACAATACTGTTCCAAGATCGAATATGTTCGCGATTCAAAAAAGACATAAATTTAGATGTTAAATTGAGTTAGATTCGTGAACATTTGGTACCGATAGAAAGTTTAGAATTTGAGAATGACAGATCTGCTAGTTGAAGAGCAATTTCATTTTAAGCGCGGCTATCACAGACCTTTTTGGAGATGAGGATAAATAATTTTAAGGTAAATTTTCTATGCATTTTATGTGTTCGCGATTCAGACTTTTTGGATTTTTTACGCTGTCTTTGAATTAAATGGAATAAAAATTTGTATACAGAAAATAAATCATCTGAGAATTATTGTATGTATTTTTTTAAACTGATTTGAGCTTTTTTTGCGACAAAATCTTGGTGACTATGAAGTATAGTACAATATTGTATAAACAGCGTTACATGTTCGGTCGCCGAGAAAATTGTTTCGTAGCGCGAATATTACAATTCAGTGTTCCAATTTTAACTATTTTATTGAAAAGTCTATGTTTCTAGTGTATTTCTAAGTCAAAATTATTTTGAAATTTTAAATTTTTAAGTAAGAAATTTTTGAATATGTTTGATGCTTTGTCAGATTATGTTACGCGTTACATAAGAATTCGCCTCACTTTTCTGAATACTAAAATCCATAAAAAAATAAATTCTTCCTCTATTACCACGATTTTTGGTTTAATACAAAGAGGTTAACTATATCTAACAGGATATATAAGTTTTAAAGTGTTTTGTTTGAAATATATATTTTTTTGCTCAATATGGTTTTCGTAAACATGCTTTGCCACCCTGGATCGTGCTACTGATCTGTGAGCATTTGGCGATCTGTATATTAGTGGAGAAACTCTCTGCAACTATCTTTGCTAAGAAAATACCAATCCTTTCACCCTTACTAAATATCATTCATACAGGCATGGATGAGAACCAGCAGCAAAGCAAAGAAAACAAAAGTGCTGATGAGGTGGTGAGCTCTATTCTAAACATTTTCTTGGCGAATTATGCACTAGTTATAAAAAGGTATATGTTGTGCTTAATTTTTGTCCTTGGTATAAACATCATTTTCCTTTGGTTTTGTTAATGATATGAATGAAAAATGCATTTTGTGTAAAGAAAGATAAAATTTAGCTCCTAGCCTAAGTTATGATGAGATGATGTGTCACTATCAATTTGGCCTCTATTAAAAGTAAAAGAATTAAACTAAGGATAAAACTAAACCACAGCATACCTATACTAAACCCTCAGCCTATTTGTATCAATATTACTATTTTTTCTGGTGTTCACCTAATAGATTCAATCCACCACAGACAAATATGGTACCTGTGCATTTTACTATTACTCTTAGGCTAAGGCACTCGTAGAAAGCAATATTTCACAAAACAACAACATTATGTATGCAAGGTTTAAATTTTTCAGACCTTTACTGCTTGTTTTTATGATTGGTTCCAGTATTTTCTTGCACAAAGAGTTCTGGTTGAATGTACTAGTCACCATGTTTTTTGGTATGGTGGTTTACAGTAATTGTTGTATGAAGTAACCTTCACCAATATTAATTTTGTGAACTTGTCACTGACAAAGAGCTAGTTCATGATTAGACATTGATCGTTTCATTAATTGCCATGCTCTACATTTATCATTGAAGTACTGATTAACTCCTTTGCCATCAGTAATTGCATTAAAGATACTGTGTTAGAAATCACAGCACTGTACCCCAAAATCTAATGTCGTCCTCAGCACAATCTCATTTTTTGAGCAAGGCAAAAGTAAAAATCAAACAAGACCACACAGACATCATCACAGAGACAACATTGCTATGTATAATGTTTATATAGTTAGTTACATAAAAGGTACTCTATTCATTAATTCAGTGTCAATACTCACCCTCGTAGCAGCTATAATTTTTAGCCAACTTGGGAAATAGTGGCCTAAAATGGACCCTTTTGGACATCTGAACTTTTAAATTTCCAGGGGAAGGTTCCCCAGACTTTGCCATCCAAGTGGGAATAAATGGCTGTCACACTGTCATTTTGGTCCCTCCCAGCTGCTCAAACGTTGTCCCTCCTTTCCACAATCTTACCAAAGCCCCCATATGTGTAGTAATAAAAACATTGAAGTGAAGTGTGCTATCTCAGCAAGAGGTGATAATCATGCACACTTTTAAGTGAGTCATCATAGCAGATGTTTGGTGAGGTATTGCATTCTGTGCTCAAAATCTAGTTCATGTAGACCTGGGAAAAAAGAATGGGGTGTAGCAGCCATTCATGTTGTTTAATTGCTCTAAGCTCTAATTTGATACTACTGTTCATTTGGCTATCTTTCTTGCCAATACTGTTTCGTTATTTGAGTTTTCTTGAAGACACTTCCCATTGAGAAGAAGCATTATATGTGTTTACAAATTAGAAGTAAAGAAAAGTGAAAAAAAAATAGGAGAGTGACAGGATGGTATCAAAGACAGTGGTACAATTTCTTTTGCAGGGGGGTCATTTTTTTATTTTTGAATCAGAGTTTTAGCCTAAGTATGTCTAAGTTTCTACACTTGTTGTTTAGTCTTGTGACTTCTTGCTTTAAGAAGTGAGGTAAAATTGTTTGAATTTGTTTTTTTCATTACAGCCACTTGAGTCTGTAAATGGAAAGAAAACACTGAAAAATGACGGTAGGGAATACATTGCTTGCACTATAAAGTATTGAAAGTAATTTGCAACTCTCCATATTTGTTATTTGTAATTGACATGCTTTGCACAGGTGTTGTGGGTTTAGTGGAGAAGTTAACTGTATTTCAAAAATTAAATCACTTTAAATTGCAGTGAAAGCTATTACTTTTATAGTTATAAAAGTATCAAAGGTAACTTCTCTGAGAACCTTCTCCAGTGTCTGTGATATAGAAGTGTCCACTAAATATAGGTTCATTTATTAAGAAATGTGGGAAGAATAGTATGCAACTGAAAATACAAGTAAGGACTGGAAAAGAATATTTATTCCTTGCTAGTAATCTCAGAACAGCTGTGTGGAGCTGGAAATTAACAGTGCTGGAATACAACAGTAAATCCTGCTGATAAACTGAGAACAGCTGTGTGGGGCTGGAAATTAACAGTGCTGGAATACAATAGTTAACTCCTGCTGAGAAACTGAGAACAGCTGAGAGGGGCTGGAAAATAACAGTGCTGGAATACAACAGTTATCCACTACTGAAATTCAGAAACAGGAAACTTTTAAATACTTTTGTGCAACAATATACTGAGCATGCAGTAATATCTTCCATTGCCTCAATTCCAGTTACTTGTAGAAAGGTCATCTCTGAACCATTAAATAGGATCTGTTTTACCCGTTATGGAAGAAAAAATCTTAACCCTTTAACCCCTAAAAGTGACCAGCTTCTAATTTCTCCTTACAATATCTCCCCTGAATCAAACATTGAGTTCATGAGAATAAAGGAAATGACCAACAATTTATAAATCTCTTGATTTTTATAAAAACTCTCTTTGTCAGGGCTTCAGGAAATGTATAGAGAACAGTATGGAGAATATGCATAATGATGTTAGGGTGTAAAGGGTTAATCAATAAATGTATGTTAAAGGTAGCAATCTTCTATAACTATTACTTATTCACAAATACTATATTTTATTTAGCAGATTGTAGCTTCAATGGATGCCAGAAATATTTTTATGAAAAACTGGCAGATACAGTTTTGTATTGTACTCCAGGATATACATCTTTCCCAAAAGATGGTATTTCTTCAGAGAAGAATGAAAACTTAAATGCTTTCTTTAATCAGTATAAAAGACGATTTTTTGAACGACGTAGCCTGAAAAGACCAGTCTACACACTAAAACTTGACCAAGAAGGTAAGATTGTCCGTGACAAAAATGGCATCCTTGTTGTTTTGGTCAACAGTTATGTTCAAGGAGAGCTTAAGACTACAAAGCAACTTCTCTACAGAGAGGCTGTAGATGGTGTATTAAGCAGTTTACACTACATTAAAGGTGTCCTTGGAGAGGATACTTGCCTCCCTGGAGGGGTGAATGCCTTGAGTAGGCTATTCAATCAAAAATATGTATTTAAGGGTATTTTCAACCTTATTAGGGCCTTGATCTTGGCTCGATGCTCAACATGTCAGGTCAACAACCCCTTGCCAATGCGAGTGCTTCCCCCTCCTGTCCCCATTAGATCTTTTCGCCCCCATTCCAGACTACAGTGTGACCTTATTGACATGGCCCCAAAGAAGCACCGTAGTTTTATGCAGAATAATTGTTGGAGCTACCGTTACATTCTAACAGTCAAGTGCTGTTTCTCGAAGTTTTGTTGGCTGTTCCCGTTAAAAACAAAGTCTGCAGAAGAAGTGTATGCCGTTCTGAAGGCCTTGTTCATCAAGGAAGGGTCACCTACTGTAATTCAGTCAGATAATGGTGGTGAATTCATTGGAGAGGTAGTGCAAAAACTTTGCAAAGAATTTGAAGTTTGCATGGTTCATGGTAGGCCACACCACCCACAGTCTCAAGGCCAGATAGAAAATCTCAACAAGCAAGTCAAAAGGTTACTTGCAAGGTTTTTACAACAGTTGCCTAGAGATCTTCAGGCCAATGTCTGGCCTTTACTACTCTCTGCTATTGCAGACCTTTTGAATTGCAAGTGGCACAGCACAATTAATGATGTGCCTTTTCGAATATATAAGAACCGTGAGCCTTCCTGCTTGGTGGACTACATCATCCCAGATGATAGTATGTGGACAGAAAGTATTGAAGAGGATTATGAATTTTCATCAGAAGATTTCATTGAACTTGAGAGACATGGGGAAAGCACTTCCATGGATAAATCTAAATCAGAAGAGATAACAGAGGCCATCCTGCAAATTTCTTCTGAGACCATATTATTGTCCTCATTGGGTGTTTCAGCTAAGCAGCTGTCAGCAGCTGTTAAGAAGATAGTGCAAGGAAATTCACATTCTCCACCTTCTCACAGTCACAACAACATCCCACTTCAATCAGTGGATTCAGAGGCAGAATTCCAGGTAGAGAGCATCACCAAATACCTCTTCAACTTGAGTGAAGAATACAATTCTAAGATGGTGGATGTGCTTGAAGCAACAGAACACACCATTCAAAAGAATCACAAACGGGCTCTTAAGAGGGCTAAAGAGCAGGAATTTAAGGTGGGAGACAAAGTTCTCTTCCAAAATCCACGTTCAGAAGGATTGCATTTTTCAAAGCCAGATCCCTTTCAGCCCTTGAATGTTCTGGGGGTCATCAAAGAGGTGCGTCCTGGAGGAATGTTCAAGGTGGAGATAGAATGTGGAGAGCAACTGGTAGTTAAATCCATTTTTGGTGGCCAGATGGTTGTTCAAGGAAAAGCAGTGTGAACTTCCCCTTTGTGAAACACTCCCCAAGTTATCTTTGCTGAATATGCACAATTTCATTTCAGAGTTTGGCCTAACTGTGCGTAAGGAGATGTATAATCAAAGTCTAAGGTTGAGGAAAGTGGCTCACCATAGAAGTATTGATGATTTATTGAAGAGTTATTGTCAGGTTCTGGATTATGGACTCCTTGCCATGGTATCGTCGTTTTCTGACAGAGAGGAAGAAGAAGCTGTGTTTCACCAGAAGTTTGTAACTGGCCTTCAAACTTTACAGGCTTTGGGTTTTCAGTACTTTCTCTATGGTACAATCTTTTGGGAGAGAGACAGAAAGCAAAACCTGGGAAAGTCAATTCTAAGTCATCTCACCAGTTACGAGGAGCACTCTGACTGCTTGTCGTGCGTTGGAGAGCAAAAAGAAACTCCATGCTTTCATCCCTGCTGCCAGAATCTTGTGCTTCAGATGGCTGTTAACTGTGGGCTCTTCTGTGTAACAATAGATGGTTGACAGCTCCAAAGGAAACCCCTCTGTTAAGTAGCCATACAACTGAGGCTAGTACTTCATGCCATGATAAAGACAGTATCAAAAGACCTAGCACCCAAGTCGGTGTTGATGAGCCAGTGTTCAATAAGGATGATCTGCTTGACCATACAAATGATGTAAATGTTGATGTTGGATCCAACAGATGCAGTACACCCCAAGGAAGTCTGAAAACCCATGAAGTCACCCTTGGTGAGCCATCCACATCATTGCTGTTCATGCCAGGAAGCAATCAAGGAATGCTATGGAAGCCAGCTGAGTTGAAGGACAAGTGTCAGCAACATCTAGAGAACATTGATCCTTATTGCAGTGAACTGGCCAAGTTTGTAATGCCCTTGAAGGGCTTTCTTGCAGCCATAAATCCTTCTCAAGATAATGCCACAGAAAGAAGTAACTTGAGGTACTTTTTAAAGATTATTGACAAGCATGCAAATAAAGATGTACAGAGCCAAGTGCGCCTAAGTAGCAACAATGGCAGTCAGGAGTGTATGCAAGTTCAAGGGTACAGCTCATTCTGTGGACTTTGTGCAATGAACAATGCAATAGGTTGTTCCAGGAAAGGACCTACTATGTTCAATTTGTTTGACCTAGATTTGGCAGCAGACATCATTTGGTTAAAACAGGCTTGTGAAGTTGGCTGTGGATTTTCTGTACCTTTAGAGCCTATGCGGGGTCTTGATGGTGACTACAGTATTTTAGCAATGGAGGAGGCAGCAATTAGGAAGAACTGTACATTTCAAAGACTAGATTTACCCTTGAGGGCACTTGTGGATGGTGCTGCAATTAATTCCCTTGACACCAGCAGTCTCCAGGAATTTTATTCCCTTCTTCTGGGATTGTTCCAGGCAGATGAGAGACCATCACTCATTGTGACGACAAAGGAATATCACTTTGTTACTCTGCTCTTTAAAGCAGATGCAATTGTACTTCTTGATAGTCGCAGGACATCTGCTCTTCCACTGTCCCTTAAAGATGGCCTAGGTTACATTCAGAGAGAAGCATATTAGAACCCAGATTTTGCTGCTGTATACCTTCAAGGGCCTGGAACTTATGGCAATCCTGTGAGAGTGAATGACTTGCCAGAAGTTAAGCTGCACACAAATTTTCATTGCACACTGGATGAGGTGTGGGATTTAAGCAGTACTATAAGTGATGATACCATCATTGCCACACTCCATGGACAAGTCAAAGCAAAAGATGTTCGTACCCTCAAGCCAGGTAACCAAATAAATGATGTTGTGATCAACTACATTGGTCCATTCTTAATGAGTCAGAAAAAGGATGTGTATGTGGCAAGCACCTTTTGGCTAAATCACTGCAGCCAAGAGCTGGGTGTTAAGGAAATGCTTAGGTGTGATTTTCACAAGTATGAAAAGTTTGTATTTCCTGTTCATTGCCCTGGTCACTGGTGGTGTGTCTTAATAGACAGGCCAATGAAGTTGTATGGGGAATTTGACTCCCTTTGTAAAGATCGAAGGAGTGATTATGTTTTTCAGGTCTTGTGCAGGGAATTCAAAACTGCAAATATTGATATTTCTTCATTTCGAAGGTTAAGTCAGGAGGAAAGAGAAAAGTTGCCTTCTCAAGGACAGAATGTTTTTGACTGTGGTGTCTTTGTGTTGGGTTTTATCAGTGCATTTGTCAACAACTTGGAAATGAATTTCAGCTTAAGGGATATGCCATTCCTGCGGAATTCATTTGCGAAAATTATCATGAATGGGCAACCAGTATGTGACATTAAAAATTGTCCCAGTACCCAAGAAAGTTGTCATCCAGCTTGTGAAGAAGGTGGCCATGGAAGTGTCCTTGGGCTAGTTGGTTGCTCTACCATTGAAACTATGAGATGTAGGGGTCAAGAGAATATTTGCAGTGACAAAGAATCTGGAGTAAGTGGTACAGGACTTATACATTGTGCTGGTGAAAACAGCAGTGCAAGAATAGGTGAAGATGGAATTAAGAAATGCAGAACAGGAGTGAGTCCATTTAGTCCTGACAAAACCATGGAAGAGGTTTCTGTTGGTTTTGGTGTTGCTTTTCCTGGTAAGTATGAATTAGGGGATTTTGAGAAGGATTATGAAGATATGGAAGATGATCCATTTGTTGTCCCCCCTCCTCTTCTGCCATTAGACATTCAACTACGGGACAAAGACACAGAGTTGTCAAATGAAAACAATATTCAAGGTAATTAATATGTTGACCATTTTCACTCTTTGTCTCTTTGTTTTTGTAATATGAATTTTTTGCTATATTGTTCCATAATTATTCATCTCTATAAACCTTGTTTTTTTGTTATTTGCTAAAGAAAGCATTGTTGTGCCTTTTTACAGCCAGTGAACCAGATGATGAAGATTTGGTCTTGTATGAGCTCCTCAAGCCTCCTTATGATGCTTCTCACGAGGTATGCAGAATTTGTGAGTGATCTGTGGTTTTCTTCTGCTTGGGTTTTCTCTTACATTATTATTATTATTATTATTATTATTATTATTATTATTATTATTATTATCATCATCATCGTCATTATCATTATTATTTTTTTTACCGCTGTTGTTGTTGTTGTTGTTGTTGTTGTATACTATGCAGAGATGTTCTTGTAACATGCCCAGTAGTTTAGGGGAATATCATTATTATTATTACTATTATTATAATCATTTTATATTATGCAGAGATGTTCTTGTTAACATGTCAAGTAGTTTAGGGGAATATCATTATTGTTCTTATTATTAAATTATTATTATTATTATTATTATTATTTTAGTACTATTACTTTTGTGTTTTGTTTCCCTTTGATGACTAGTTTTGGATGTTTTTTATTGCCTTGTGTCTGCAATGAATTTTAAGTTAAATTATTATAAATACATCTAATGATTAATAGTCCTTTAATTGCTAAATTTGTTTGTTGGGTTAACATAATGATGCGGTTGTTTTCATTGTCCCTTGAGTTAATTTATAGCTTATCATCATTAACATACTGATACTTGGTAAGTGGTACTTACCCGATGAAAGTAAGCCAAATGTGCATTTTAATACGAATTTGGTGAAGACAGTCTTTCACAAGCCAAGTGTCATTAGATTTTCTTTCCTAATGGAGACTGATTTTCTTCACAGCTTCCAACCCTACAGATGCTCTATTCTAAAGAAGAGAGGAAGGTATTCCAAGGCCTTAACCCCATCACTGAGCAATATCTTTTCAAACTAAGGAAGGAGAAAGGGATAAATGTTCCAAGAGGGTGTTACCATGCAGTGATGACAACAGAAGAAATGGTAGATTTTGATTACTGGAGGCAGGTAAGGAAGGGGAAGTCGAGACAAAGATTTTTCCATTACAGGTGGGATAGAGCCTTCGAAGTTTGGACCAAGGAGACCACAGAAGAGTTGATAGATGTGGCAAGTATCTTAGAGCGAGTTGATAGCGATGGATGGGTCTTATTGAACATCACAGAACAGTATCACTATGAAATGTGGAGAGACTGGAAATGGAGGCAACTTGAGGAGAAAGACCTTTTGTAATTTTAAATAAAATCAATAAGGCAAGCTATTTGGCACAGTGTAATACTAATAATTAACCCTTTAGCTCCCATGTGTGACCAAGACAGAATTTCTCTTTACACTATCAATACAATATCAAGCAGACAAGTGATGAGAATGAAGAAAATTATTGATAAGGGGATTATTAGTTGATCCAATACCAAATTCTCAAAACTAACATCACAAGAACTATATGGCAGACAGTAAGGAGAAATACTAATGAGATCTTGGGAGTTTAAGGGTTAAACACTTAATGGGTCATGTGTTCATTCTAACAGTTTCAATTGGGTTTTGAAGCATGCTCAATTCAAGTCATATCCAAAATTCCCTTGCTCCACATTGTGAATTGTACTTAGACATGGCCAGAGAACATCAACAGAGAATGTGACCTCTTAAGCATGTTCGCATCAGACCTATGAATTTGTCCACAAAACTTCCTTTGGAATTGTTGAGTTCCAGAGTTTCACATCTAGTGCATTTCCAGAGCAGTAGAATTTAAAAAAATTGACACAAACATTTAAATTGCAAAGAATTTATTTAAAACCTTTATGTTTACAGCAACCCACATAAAAAGAAATCTTACCAACAATTATGAATGAATTAGTGAATAAAATAGCCTTGACTCCTCAATCTGGTGTCAACTGCTTTATTTTATTCAAAAGTATATAAGGGTAAATTGGAGAGTTACTTAATGTGATCTGTGAAATAATATTGAATAATTAGAGCCAAACAGTTGCAAGTAAGTAGGAAGGTAGAATGGATTTATGGTATATTAGTGCACTATGGTCCACTTTAAATTTCACAAATTCCAAAAAAACTATTTCACCTGAAGTTATTTGCTTGAATTATTTGTAGTGAAGATGTTTATTTCCTTAGAAGTGTTGCATGTTCAAGTACAACTGGAGCAGTTTTTTTTTTTAACTATCCATTTGTGTTCGTTAAATGAGCAATTTCAGCTTGAATTTTTAGTTAGATTAATTATGGATTGCACATGTTGTGTGCACAAGTGTTTATTTGTTGCAAACACTTACAGTGTATCCTATTTATCAAGAGAATTTTGTCAACAAAGGACATCATAGCAGGAAAAAGGTAACCAAAATTTGTATGAAACATTAAAAAAGGAACAACTAGCGTGATTTTACTTAACCCATGAAACAGTATGTAAACAAACCTGTATGACACCAGCGGCATGTTTGATTGTTGGATCACCCCCATGTTGTGTGTGGAAAACATGACATAAGCCAAAAATTTTTGTAACGCATAGTAGTCTATGATCAATTTCATTGGTTGGAGAAAATCACTCTATGTTCATCTACAATATCTTGTCGAGAAATAAATTATGACAGAGCTTTGCCTTAGCATGAGCATGAATGATATTGCTCAATTGTCTTCTTTAGTGAGGCATGTAATTGATGAGGAGAAAGTAATACCTGTTTATATTGTCATCTGTTAAAAATTTGATTAAATCTGAATTACTTAGGGTTGGTTTTCTTTATTTCCTCATATAGGCATCTCGCTTTTTGGGCAGATGTCTCTCTGGAATGAAATTTATTTTTTTCCATTTTCATCTTAATTGGAAAGGCCAAAAAATACAACAACAAAAACCACATCAAGTCTAATATTAAGGCAACAAAGTCTCTGTGAACCAGTTTAATTGCAGTATTACTCAGAGTGCTTTTCAATTGAGTACTGTGAAACCAAAACCAAAGTAACTGCAATGGCCAGTCAGAAAAAGGGAAATATCACATGGAACCAATCAGGACTCAAAGTAAATACATGCAAATGGCCTGAAGTGCAGAAAAATGCGAGGAACAAAGTTATGATTGATTTTGGGTTTGCATCTGATTGGTTGAGAGGGTGGCCCAAGATTTCTGGGCCAATCACAGAGCATACTTGGGCAAAACCATCACAATCTTGGATTACTTTTGACACTCAATTGAAAATTGCTCTATCCAAAGCGGTTCCTTGCTTTTCTTTTGAGGCATATATTATGTCTCTCAAAGGGGACAGTGGGTTTAATTCACATTTGAAATCCAAATTCAAAGAATTTTTAGCACACTTAAACAAACGTGGGTGACACTGCCATAGGTTCAATTTTTCTAGGTTCAAAAAATTTTTAAAGTAGTCTTGAGTTTCGTTCAAGATTGCAATTAAAAATAGAGAGAACCTTCAAATTCTCACACACTAGTAGAACTTCCAGTGCAGAATCAACATTTTCTTGATTGAGGGTATGTACATTTCCTCCAATTTCCAGAACCCTAAGAACATAGGAAAAAATGTATGAATAAATTATTAACTTGCATTGAGATTATTGTCAAGTGATTACAACCCCCTGAAAGTAAATAGAGAAGATCTACGTTTTCTCGTGTTTGTGTCGTTCGTTTCGCTAAGACAGAGAATCATTCAAGGATTCAGAGTTATACCATTCCATATGATTTTAGGGACGAAGGTGATAGCACGCTCACAACACGCTTCCAATCGAAAACAAAAGAAACTGGCTATAACGCTTGCTGAGCATGCTAAAACACAATTTGCTCATGCTTTTATTTCTTATAACACTCTACAAAAAATAAAGCTTGCGCCGTTGAACAGTGAAGCGCGAGCAGGCAAACACGCAAAGCGTGTTAACCTTCGAATACAAAAGCTAGCGTAATAGCGGGCACAGCATAGTAGCGTGTAACCCGGTGTGCAGCACGCATGTTAACTGAACCTAACGCTTAGTCATTACACAGTCAATGTACTCTCATTCTTACGGTAAAAACCGAACCTCCCATCGGTGTTTATATCGTAAAAAACAAAGTTGAAACATTTGGCCGCGAACGAGTTGCAAGGATTCAAGGCAGACACTTCAATTACTTTTTTTTTTATGTGGAGTGGTTACCTTTGATGATATTTGTAGTATGTTGAAGCACAAAATGTAACTCAGTGCCAGACGAATTGCGCCGATCGCGTAAACAACCAAACATGTGCAAGATATTCATAAAGCGCCATAACATATAGCCGGTAAAGGCCGAAACATTTGTGTAAAAGTTTATTCCATCGGATGACCAGAGCGATTTTTAGGGGATGATAAACAAAATCAACAGTAAGGAACAATTTTTTTTGCAACAACTCTTTGTTTCTGGGAGCACTACGGCTCTCAAACGATTGTTTTCTCTTAATCACGCGCTCAGTCACGTGCCTGAAACTCGATTCAATCAATGCAGTAAACAATTTGCGAAACGGGAACTTATATAAGATTACGTGATGGTGTATAACTTTTGAAGGCGTTAAAATTCATTTGTCGTACCATTATTTACCATTGTTTACTATTATGTAAGCTTGCCCATCACAATGAAGTGCTATTGAGTTCAAGAGGAAAACATTTGGATGAACGGCAGAAATATCTAGCTACGTTTTACTTTAGTGTGTCCTCCTGTGTTAACTTGCACGCTAAGCGTAACATCGATCACGCTTTTCAAACCGAAACAAAGACCAAGCGTGCTAACTTGACCAAAACGAAACAGTGTGTACTTATTGTTAAAAAATAATATATGCGCATATTAAACACGCTAAGCGTGTTGTGAGCGTGTTATCACCTTGTCCCTGAAATTATATGGCGGGTCACATTTGTCATTTGGAGGCAATTTAAAACTAGGAGTGCGGCTGTAGCCCTGTCGGCCACTTCCCCTCTGCGACGAAGATCTTGAATAAATCTCCTAAAAGAGACGTCTGCGATTTTTGAGATTTTCAAAAGAGACACGATGATTTTAAACCAGCCAAAACTTTTCTAAACAAAAAACAAACAAAAACAAAGCAGATACTACCCTTATAAATTAGCTTTGACAGAGCCTCAACAGAGCAAGGTTGCTGGCTCTTTCGCTGTGCGGGTACTTGTGGGGTTTTCACCATCCTGTGTATGTCATGCTTACGAGCTCAGATAGTCTAAAGAGAGCGTAAAGGCCATCTACGACTGTTACGTATTTTCTTACTTTTCGCGCGTATTTTTAGCCTTGACGCTTTGTTTGTCATCTAAAATTTCAACCCCTATCCAATCGGGATGATAGAAGCAAATAAGTTCAATTGTATACCTCAGATTCTCCAGACTTTGCCGGTTTGATGCCAAGACATTTAAAATGGCAGCCATGTGGCAAGTACCTTGCAGCGATAACTCTTCGACGTTGGGTTGTCGAGCGAGGAGCTTTGCCACTTGTACAGATGTAACATTGTTACAGTCACTGATATCCAAATATTTCAAATCGTGACATGAAAGTGATTCCAACACCTAAAAAAAAGACAGACAACGCAATCAAAAGGCAGGGCCAAGATAGTTTATAAATTCGAGATTCGAATTATCTCAAGATGGTGTCACCTTGTGACCAGACGTTAATAAGGGGAGGAGGGAGGGGAAGATGTGATGTTCTATGCTATATTTCATGGCGAATAAGGTGGCCTGATCGAGAGACAAAAGAAACAAAAATAAACAAGATATAATAGAAGTAATCAAAGATTATGAGAGAGCGTTAGATGCCCCAAATTCAAATTACTTTTCATTTCATTCATATTCATGCCTGAAATTGACAAATTTTAACGTCTGCTTTACTGCATTTGTGGCGTTCGCGTTGTTGATATCCGCGCTTTTGCTGTTATAAATAAGGATATTTAAGTCTAGCGTGAATTAATTTCCCGTGGAATTTCCTTGTTTTATTGCTAGCAAGTAGAGCGATTTTTATATGCTGCAACTGTTTCGACTGTGGTCTCGGGTCTGTTGCGTGACAGCTTCAATGTCCGTAAAATTTATATAACTTATATAATAACAGATAAGCTAACATATGGTTGATGCTACTCTGGTTTACAGATTTAATGAGTGTAACCGAAGAAGTTACAATTCATAGACCTAACGTTTCGACACTCCTGTCTAGTTTGAATAGCCACAACGTTAAAGTTGCTCAAAAACCTTTCAGACTTTGGGGCATATTTTCGCCAAACCCAAGGATCCTGACGATGGCGGTTTGCTTCCTGACGGCTATTTACACTTCATCAGAAAAAAAGGCCGCTAATTAGTGATCATATAAAACGACCTCTTGTTGCATCGTTTAGATCACCTTTGATGAAGGCACTAGACAGGAGTGTCGAAACGTTGGGTTTATGGATTCTAACGTCTTCGGTTACATTCATTAAATCTGTAAACCAGAGTAGCATCAAACCAAGTCTGATTGTCCACTTGAACTTTAATATATTTTAACAGATAAGCTATTTACATTAAACTTCCATGATGCAAAACATTTTTCTTTTTACCGATAATATTCACAGTGTGGCAAAAACTTTTTTCGGTAGAATTATATATTTTTCTATGGGCAGTGTTCCAAGCTTGTTATATCTTAGTAACAAGATATATTAGAAGTAATCAAAGATTATTGGAAAGCGTTCAGACCACAGGCAACCGCAAACGAACGCAATAATAGGCTAAGCTCCAAAACTCCCGTTTGGTACTAACCTCATCGTTAACAGCTTGATTAAGGGCAGAAAGTCCCACCATTTCCAGACTGCATCTCTGGTGCAAAAATTCCTGGAGTAGTTTGGAGGATGTCAGTCGCTCGCAATAACCAAGGTTAATACCGATCAGTCCCATCGGAATGAATTCGCAGAGTTCTTCTCCACTTATATTCGTACAATAAATGTCCAGGCTTATCAGTCGGACCATATCCTTCAACGGTGCAAAGTTACTTACTTTGACACAGAATCTAAGGCTGAGAAATTTCACGTGGGTGATGTTAGACCATATGCCTTTGTTAGGAATGTAGGTCATCCTCCTCTCGAAACATCGGAAGTCAAGAAGCGTAAATGGCCTTTTAGTAGAAACCAAAATTTTTTAAAATGTTCTGCATGTTAAAGACACATTTACAAGATCCGAAGTTGAAAGAATGTTGAATAAAGCGAGAAGGCAAACGTGGGGCAAGCGGTCAATTGTCGACATCTTTACCTACAATGTTGAAACTTTCCGATTAAACCTGTATTAGCGGTCGGAATGACTGTATGGCCGATTATTTAAGGTTGACTGCTTAGGTCAAGACAAAGAAAAAAGCCCTTATGACCCCTTCAAGGTTGACCGCGGTGACCACTTGATAAAGGTAACAAAAAGATAATTAGAGGAAATCAAAACTTAATTCGACAGTTGACCGTTTTATAAAGGGTGACTGCCGCTTAAAAGGCATAGGTCGCACTTGGGCAAAGGTTCTATCTTGGGGAATTTTCAGTTTCGCTTTCAAGTAAGAGTTATCATAATTCAAATTCTGCGACCCACTTTTCCTTGAGTGACATAGCGTTAGGATTTATATCTTTTGAACGAAAAACAAATTAGCTAAATGCCGACACTTTTGCTGAAAAGGGTTTCCTGTAACCCAAGGCGAAATTCCAGGATTGTGCGATACACTCCTGTACGCAAAGTATCCGATCAAAGCTGGCAAAATTCAAGACAACCTAATCAGAGAAACTCTGGTTTCAGTGACTGTTGAGGTATCAAAACCACTTCAAATATTTTTCGTCGTCAGGGGGTTTAAAATATACGTCTTCGGAATTCTGATTTCCTTTTAGCACATTAAGCTTACTTTAAACCGAAATTTTTGAGCTGATTAGTTTTTTCTTGCATGGGAAAATAACCGAGATTGCATCGGTCTTCTGTTACTCTTTCGATGATTGTGAATAACGGGACCCTTTGTCACTTCACTTCCTTTTTTTTACTCAACAAAGTTTCCAACCTCTTTTCATTGCCACACCAAAGCCCTACAGCGTCTCTGATGTTTTTGCCGATTTTCCAATAAACTAGGCAAATTCCTGGATAAATTCCGAAATAGAAAAGTTACGGTGCAATTTGGAAAAGTGTCTCCTGGACAGATTTTGACCGCAAAACTTTGCCAAGTGCGATCAATTCGCAGATGTGAGAAAAGTCTTTGTGCCGTTTGCCGACAAATAGTACTTCTTTGTTCTGCTAACTGAAAAACTCACTCGCGATCACGTATGGTCCATAATCTAAAACCAACTTCGCCGAACAACTGCTGTTCTGCTCGCCTGTTTTTTTTCAGGTAAGAAACATTTTCTATTTAACTTCTATGATCACGCAACGGTGATCGTACCCCATTATACGAAACCTAAAGGTTTTGTAGCTGGAAATCTCTCCCATGGAGAACTTTGTAACAGCCTGGAATACGATACATCGTATTACTACTTTTTTATGACAAAACGACTATTGCGAAAACAATTTAGTTCTAGAGGTTATTACTTTTATTCTTAAAATAAGAAAAAAATATTGTAGCTGACTAGTTAAATCGCGAACTTTTCAAAACTCATCCTTTGTTGAATACGGTAAAGAGTTTGATCGACGAAAGCACGGCAATCTAAGTTTCAGTTTATTACATTGTCCGCTGTTGTCATTAGCCGTTTGAATTTCCACGAGTATAAGCGTTGTTCGGGTATCCTCGCTGATGATATTTCAGATGATTTGCAGGATCCTTGAAAGAAATGAATCAGTGGTAAACAGTCATTCATTTAATGGGCTACAATCTCTGACAAAAGTCTTTGAAACACTTCGAATCCTTCCGGCTTCCTGCCCATTGCAATGTTGCCTAACACAATCTAAGTGAGACTCCATGTAGTTTACCGCACTAACACCGCAAGGTACGAGGGGGAGGTTAGTCCTATCTTGAGAACTGTGTTCCAACACTTTTTCACAGATTGTGGATTCTCTTTCTCCGGATGCTTAAGGGCCTATTTACACTGTACGTCAGAGTTTCTCGTATGCGACAAGCTTACGACGGGCCAACTACAGACTTGTGTCGTGTGAATCAAACCAAAAACTCGCGATCGCTTACGACTTTCACATGCGACACAAAAATGTTCGTAGGCTTTGAAAACATTTTCTAAAACGCTGCGACAATCGTAACCGAATTCGACAGAAATTACTTAATATATTGTCACAGATTTCTAGGGGAGGGGAGGAAGGCGAAGTTTTCTTGCGTCAAAATGTCGACAATACACAATCGAGCACAACTTTTTAAAATAGCCGTCATGAGGACCATTTTAATGACGAATGCCAGACAAAATGGCATTTGAAATTGTACGCGATTTTTGCAGGAGTAAATAAAATGTCGTGCGCGTGTAATTGGTCCTAGCCTGTCCTTAAGGTTACTTCTCACCTTCAGAGACTGAAAAGATCGATTTTTCTTTTACTAGACTAAACTGAATTCAAACTTTCAACCTAACGTTTCCTTTACAAAAATTCCGAAATCTTTAAAAGCACCCGAGTTATTAAGAAAAACGCATTTTCAAAAAAAAAAGTTGATAAATCAGGAAGGTGTCATAATCTTGGACCCTGGGGAAATTTTCGCGGCAACCGCTCATGTTGAGGTTCGATTTTAATGTTATTTCCATATTTTGTTTACAGCGCGCATTTGACAAAATTCACACATGGAAAGCTCTTTGTTTATGGAAATATATTTGATTTCGTGAAAGCGACTGGTAATGGCGGAGCTCCACGTTGGCGTCCAGATTTCGATCTAAGAAGTCGCCTGTCAAACTAAAATTGGTAAAATTTCCGCACAGCCCCATACTATTGTAAAGCAAATCTGTTTTCCCAATGGCAATCTATTGTTTTTGTATTGTCTTCTCTATCCAAAAACTGAATGCATAATGTGCGGAAATTTTACCCCAAAATTTGCCCTAAATGATGTTAAAACGAGGTTTCCTTTTCGTTACGCAAGTACCAGCCTTGTTACAAAGACATTAACAATTGCCTCGAATCGCAATTTGAAAGCTGTATGTCGATTCGTTGTCTTGCTCCTCAGCACATTTTGCGGTTTTTTCCATTTTTGCCGCGGGTTTTTTCTTTGCCCTTCGCAACTTTGCACATTAATGTGTCGTCCTCCTCAACGCTCCACTCAGCGATCGAGATAAGCAAAAAGAAACGTGCCTGCAATGAGTTACTTTTCTTGGTTAATCTTGATCATCGTCATTGACGCCAGGAGGTTCCGTTGTCCTATTGGTTTGCGGTTTCAGGA
>NC_089325.1:1284096-1311473 GCF_036669915.1 Pocillopora verrucosa | reverse complement strand
CACTCTGAAATGGTGACAAATGACTGATCAGAAGTGCTTCCCCGTCTTATGTTGCAATGTACCGAAAATTGTGGCATTTATCAGAGAAAAACTGTAATTCATCATATACGAAGTAGTCCCTACAATCCGTTGATAAAAGGAGGTACCAGTCAGTGTCCATTCGGGATCCTCAGGATGTATATATATATATATATATATATATATATATATATTAATAATATATATTGAGGTAACAAGAAAACGAAGAGACTATACTATCATCCCTACAAGCCTGTTTCGTGATTTCTCACTCATCAGGGGATTTTATTGTCAAGAATATAAGAATATTCATAATCATCATTTATATACTAGGCATGGTGGTAAATTTAAATGCTTTGTTCAGTTGTTACACAGTAACACTTTGTTTCTATGGCAGCATGACAAAGTATCCTTCAATCAAGCCACCCCTCCATATCAAAAAGCACTTGAAAAATGTAGATATTAGTACAATCTACATTATGAACCACCAACAACTAACAAAATGAAAAAACAGACAATGGAACAACAAACTCTGGTACAACTGCCATTCAGCAAAAATGTCAGCACCAATATCTGACCCAGATTCCTTGCCCTTGTAGACAAGCACTTCCCTAAAGACCACAAACTTAGGAAAATCTTTAATTGTAATACAATCAAGATCAGTTACAGCTGCATGAATAACACTAAACAGATCATCAACAACCACAACAAATGCATTTTAAATTCATCCAAACACATCTACAGTATGACACCAACACAAAAGACTAAAAAACTTGCAACTGCCGACAGAAAAACATATGCCCACTCAATGGAAACTGCCTCCAATCATCACTAATCTACCAAACCACCGTCACATGTAAGGAGAACACTCAGCACCACTGAAACATTCATCAGACTTACAGAAAACAATTTCAAGACTAGATACAGAAACCACACCACATCATTCCAACACACAAAACACAGAAACTCTACTGAACTCAGCAAACATATCTGGACCCTTAAATAACATAATGACCACTTTATTTAATGGCACATCCTTTCATCAAGATCACCCCACAACAGCGCAAGCAAAAGATGCAATCTCGGCCTCAAAGAAAAGTTACTTAACATCTACCAACCTAAATTATCATCACTAAATAAACGTAATGAATTTGTGTCCTCATGCTGCCACAGAAACAGAGCGTTACTGCGCATAACAATTGAATAAAGCATTTAAATTTACTGCCACCCCCATTACGCGAATTTGTAAAGTATATAACTAATGGTTACGAATATTCTTGACCATAAAATCCCCTGATGAGTGAGTAATCACAAAACAGGCTTGTAGGGATGACAGTATAGTGTCTTTGTTTTTTCTCTATCACAATATATATCGCACTCTACTTCTACAAATCGAGCACTGTACTACAGAAAAATTGAAACACAGACTTCCTATAGATATATATATATATATATATTATATAAGTGAAAGAATCAAAGAGGACGCATCAATTCTCTGTTACTCGGAGTTTCGCACCTAAGCGCTTGTCAGACAGAGCTTTATTCAATGAAGAAATACAAATTAGATAAGTAGCTAATTAATTCACTAGTGTAATGATCTGATCTATGTGTGAAATAAAGATTCTATAGAGCTATTGTTGGCGGCTTGTGAAATTTGCTAAGTAGAAAGCCCAACAACAAAACTCTCTACATTGACACAAATGCCAACCATCTGCCTACAATAATAAAACACCTACCAGCAGCCATTGGCCAACAAATCTCCGACATCTCCTCAAGCAAAGAACTCTTTAACAAAGCCAAACCACACTACGAAAGTGCTCTTAAACAAAGTGGACATGACGAAGAATTAATCTACACCGAACACAAGAAACCTGTAACTCACACCATACAGAACAGCCGCAAGAACAGACAAAGAAACATATTTTGATTTAATCCACCCTACAGCATGAACGTACAAACAAACATCGGCAGAGAGTTTCTGAACCTCTTCAGTAAACATTTCCCAAAAAATCACTGGTGCAGCAAAATTTTCAACAAAAACAACATGAAAGTTAGTTATAGCTGCACAGACAACCCACAAACCATAATTAAGAAGCACAACAGAAAAATACTTGAGACAAGCAAGACACCCTCCACTGAAAACAAATGTAACTGCAGGAAAAAAAAAACTGCCCTCTGAAAAACAACTGCCTCACTTCAAGCGTCGTCTACAACGCCAATGTAACAACAGAAAAAGACACAACCGGAAAGAATTACATTGGACTAACTGAAGGAACTTTTAAACAACATTACATGCAACACAAACTTTCTTTTTGCAACAGAAACTATTCAAACAGCACGGAACTATCAAAGCATATCTGGACATTCAAAGACAGCAACACCAATTTTACAATAAACTGGAGTATTTTAGTGACCACTCCAGCCTACAGCAACAAAAGCAAGCGGTGCCACGTGTGCCTCACAGAAAAACTTTATTTAGTTAGAGCTAAGAAGCCGTCTCTATTAAACAAAAGACCAGAACTTATTTCTAAATGCCACCACGAGAATAAGTTTTACCTGGCAAATTTCACAAGCTGCCAACAATAGCTCTATAGAATCTTTATTTCACATGTAGATCAGATCATTACACTAGTGAATTAATTAGCTACTTATACTACTACTACTTAAGGAGGTATGCTCTCCATTGAATAAAGTTCTGTCTGACGAGCGCTTAAGCACGAAACTCAGAGTAACAGAGAATCAATGTGTCCTCTTTGATTCTTTCACTTATATATACTCAGATATGTTACCACAGCATTGAGCACTTTATGCCAAGGTAGACTCTACCCCCACATTTATTCCATATATTATATATATATATATATATATATATATATATATATATATTTATTTATCTATTTATTTGTTTATCAATTTATTTATTTATTTATATATCTTGGATATAATTTACAAATCAGTTTAAAGGCCTTGGTATTTTTTCTTGAGCTGAAGTATGTAATTAAAAGTAAAACCCAAAACAATAAATAGAGGAGGCAAAGAGATGCATGGAAGCTTTTTGAAAATGTTTTAGTCAAAGAATGAGCCAGCAAATTACTAAGAAACGACCATAAGGTAGATCTTCTAATCTTAAACTTTTCGAGCGCAAGCTCGGTTTGTGACAATTATTGTTGCAAGCACAAGTCAAGCAAACCCTCAAAGACTTTAACTGATTGTCAAACACTTACCCGGCTGCACTTGCCATGGTTTAAATGCCACGGTGGCAATCACTCGACATTTTGATTTCTGGAGATCTGCAACAAATTACAGAGGAAATAACTAGAATTATCAAAGGAAATACAACACAAATAAAACACACTGTACCCCAAAATAATTGAACGCAAATACAACGACAGTTACACAGCTAGCAAGAGATCGACCACCGCCAACTTGTAATTTTTGAACCCGAGGTTAAATTTCCATTTCATAAACGAAGATTCTAGTTTCCGCGTGTAAGTAAGAAGTACCAGTAAAATTATCAGTTTGAAATAAGTTGAGCATGAATGCTATGGACTTCATTTTGCAATATTTTCTAGATGTCATTCGACTGATGTTACTCCACTGAGTAACACTGATAGACACCAGAACTGAGTTGGAAAATCTCTGTTTTGGCCTAAAGACTATCAAAATGAGGTTCACTATTAGGATAACCCGCTTTGAAAAGAAGAAATTTGTTTAAGGAGCCTGCTAGTTCCTGTCTCACTCAAGATCTGGCAAACAAGTGCTCTCTTTTCGAGTTTTTTGTATCTTGCAGTTAGAACGAAGCCACACAAAGTATAGAATCTACAACTTACCATAACAAGCATCCAACTTTGTCAAAAGCTGTGTGCTAGATTAATCACAAAAGAGCAAATTTTACGGAATAGCCATATCACTACCAAAGTGAAAGCAATTACAAGGAAGTAAAGAACTTTAAGTGTCATGTGACTATAGCGTGAGCGGACATGAAAGCGGCCGAGGTGTCGTGTGGAGGGCTAGGGACTACTCGGTTTCAGTTGGTCCGCAAGCCCAGGAGCTTTACATCTACAGGAATTTGGACATAGAGGAACACCGAAAAGTGTGGCGTATTGACGGATTTAACACACCCAGATAGTAAAGAACACTTTTGAAAGGAATCCAACACGTTGTTTAATTCTTAACATCGCAACACGCATGCTCCGATATTCAAACAAGGGGGGTGGGGAGGGCAGACTTAAACATTCACAAACACTACAAAAAGTGTCATTGCATAGTTTCCTCATAACATCGTAGTATACTGCAACTTAACATCACATCTAAAATGTTATTAATGAGAATAAAGAAAAATATCAATTTGGGGATAATTAGTTGATCTAATACTTAATTCTCTGAACTAACATTAATGAGAATTGCATGGCTGACAGTAAGGGGAATTACAAATTCGATCTGGGAGTTAAAGAGTTAACAGAGCCTTTAGTAGAGAGACGTTCGAGGGAAGAAAAGAAAAGGTCAGTCGAAGTCGATTTCAACCAGTCCAACGTAAAACCGATGTTTTCCGCACTGAAGAGTACGTTTGGTTTCACTCCAACCCCTTCCCTAATCGCTTAACTACAACAAAAACTGACCATTTCCATATTTTTAACAGTAACAATTACAGGTGATTTCAATTAAAATAGGCATATGATAAGGGTACTTTGTAAAAAGTCTCGGCAAAAAAGAATAGCCTAAAATTCATAAAGGTAAATAAATTAAATATTCGAAAGTAATGTAAACTTTTATGAGATTAGCGAAAATTATTTGCATGCTATTTCATGATTGAATGAAAACGTTAATTTTACTTCTGTGATACCTTAATCGGCAGTAAAAGTTAGAATGGCCGAGCGGTGTAAGACACAACACAGAGGAATGGGTCCATGCTTCCCTCCTAGCCTCAGCGATAAACTTTCTTTACGCATCGTTGGAAAAAATTATTGTAATTAAAAAATATCAATAAAACTTTGAAACGCATGGTCCACGTTAACTTTGTAGATTGTGAAAAGTGATGTAATGGAGAGCCATTTTTTTGTCAGCCAGACCACTGCTTTTGAAAATTGCTGATTAATCAGCCAAACTTTGTTTTGCTTTAGTTATAGTGACTGTTTCGTGTATTGTTGTACTTGAACAAAAAAAGCATGAAAAGTAATGAAATCTAGAAGTAAATTTAGTAAGTCAAATTAAGAGGGAATAGTAATCAACAACAACAACAAAAGCTCAGCCATTATCTCTCACTTTATTTACAAACCGATTTAGGTTACAGTATATTACAAGTACTATGCGCAAAATTTACAAGTTATTAGGTTCCACTGATAACAAACCCTCCACTCAAACGAAAACTAAATAGAAGTCTACACCTTGTCACTCATTTAGCTAAAATAAGGGTGAAAAGAAGGAAGAGAAAAAGGAGTCTTCTTTCTAAAATGTCTGTTTGGTTAGCCTTCTAGATACTTGCGTGAACTGTGAATGAAAGATCACTTTCCAAAGGATACTCTTAGAAATAGTAGCGCTAATAATAATAAAACAACGATTGTAATAATAACAGTTATGACCACACAAAAAAAAGAATTCATATCGAAACTCAAGCGAATATTGCATCAAGTTGAATACAATTGGTGCTACATGATTTTGATCATTTCTGTATAATGTAGAAGCACATAAGCGAAGAAGAACGCACGCGCCTCCATCATGTCATAAAACTAGATCTGTAGTAATGCTCAGGAGACTAATTATCTAGGAAAATAAAACATTATTGCAGTTTTTCGTTTAGCCTTTATAGCCTGTTTTTAAAAATAGTTTTTTATAGTGATTATAGTTATATACTGTTTTAACAGACTTTTCCTTTTTTTTTTTTTAAGAATTTGATCAAGTGACCGTCAGTGTTGTTGGTGGCTTGTTTCGAACTGTAGCTATCAGAGCCCCAGGCTTCCTCTTCTTCTGTTGTCTTCCGCTGGCCGTTAAGTGCATGCGCCGTTCAGTTTGCATCTTAGCATTGTAATAAGGTACAGAATCAGGATGTTCCATCAATAATTCTAACTGAAGTCGATCAAACTTCTCTTGTTCATCCTCGGGAATTTGCCCTTCTCGACCACCCTTCGGTTCATCGTCGGCTCCGAGGAACGATTCGGAATACCAATTGTCAAACTCGGTAACGAGACGATGTCTGCATTGATTGACCAGCTTCTCGCAGTAGGTAACTTCGGATTTTGTGTTGAGCAGGTCTTCATAGTCACGCCGATAGCGCAACTTTAGATCTTTTGCTTTACAAACAAGTTCGTATTCGTCTTCATCAATAATGACTTGACCGTCGTCTGTTCGAAATTCCCCTTGCTCTAGTCGGTTTTGCTTACGAGTTTCCAACATTTCTTTGGTGTCGTTGATTTCTTCCATAAGACTGTTGACTGACGAGGACAGTTCCTTAGCCTTTTTCTTTTTCTCGCGCAAAATTTCTGCAACGAATAAGCAATTATTAGATACTTGTAATTCGATGTAGCACATTCAGAGAGCGATAATTTATCCTGAAGCCTCTACGAGATTCACCTTGGAAGTTGATTGGCAGTAAACTGACAATTTTTTCCAGTCCCCCCTTTATACTTTCTCAGCGACGACTGCGGACCCCCCCTCCCTCCTTGACAACTGAAAACCACGTGATCCCCCCAAAATCCCTCGGCTCCCCGCCCCTCCACGCTTAAACCGCTAAAAATAAGGAAGATACTGAAGCAGAAGTGCAAGCTAAGGTATGTGTTCTGTTTTGGACTTGACGTACTACCCTAATGATTTTCTTCTTTGCTTCAGGGTTTTCTTACTGATTCTCCGGTTTTCTTCCCACTATGAATACCAATAATCCAAAATCAACAATTCGACCCGGAATCAGTGAACGAGCAGCCACTTTCTGGATGTGACAATGTTCAAAATTCATCGCAATTAAAGTCAAACCACTTGAATTTCACTTAGAATTTCCCAATTCTGATACATCAAAAATACCCCTTACCTTTATTTTGATTGAGAATCCTGTTAATTTCACTGCCTCTTTCCTGTTTGAATTCCTCAAAAGCCTCGCTTTTGGGTGGAGGCGTGGCCATGCGCTGCGTGGGAGACTGAGCTGAAGGTGACTGCCCCCGATCTTGTCCATCGCTTCCGGCTTGACCCTCCATTTGCCCTCCACTACCCGGGGCAAGAGACTTAGCACTGTCTCTCTCTTTAGCTTTTCCCCGACTCTTTACCTTCCTGGTGCTTATCAAGGTTGCAACGTTTGGTTTTACACCAGGGGGAACAACACCTACACCAAATCCTCGGCCGTCGACTTCTCCAACCAATCCGCTGTCATCACCCCGGACGGTGCCTTGTTTATCTGCCGCAGCTACAAAGTAAATACAAATATTTGTTTTTTTTTTTTAACTGTACAGATGTCACGTGAAAAACCCTAATTTCTCTCGAAAAGATATGTTACTCTTTGCTGAAATATGGATAATAGCGGTCAACTTGAACAAGCTCTTTGGAAGTCATCCGATATGAGTTCCTTCCTGAAAATTTCAGCCTCACGGCTACCGGGAACGCAATTTCAACACAGCTATTCCTCCAATCGGGAAACGTAGACTAAGGTAATTTTTTTATTTTTATTTTTAGAGTAATCTATATGGTCAAACCACACCATAAAAGCTGATAACCAAAAAGTAGTTGAATAAGGAATCAGTGCGATCAAGTGAGAGATTATGGGAATGTGCCGCTGGATGCGGTCGCATTTTCATGAGTGGATTGACTATAAATGGGTTGTATTGACACTGGAGTTACTAGAATGGGGTCGCACATAATCGAGATTTTGGAGGTCATAAAATTTTGGTAAAAAAAGGGATTTAAAAATTGGGAATTCGCGGTTATGAAGTTGTTTCATTTGCCCAAATGCGTTTAAGATGGGGTCTACAATTGGCTACAGAATAAACTGTAATGGTGATGGGGTGAGTGGCTCTGACGGGCCAGAGGCACAGCACCCAACAAAAATTGGCCCGAGTACCGCCCTCACCCTCCCTGGCTGTATGATAATAACTCACCGCGTTTAGATCACCCCTGATGAAGGCACTAGACAGGAGTGTCGAAACGTTGGGTCTATGAATTGTAACTTCTTCGGTTACATTCATTAAATCTGCAAACCAGTGTAGCTTCAAACTATGTCTAACTCACCGGAAGTTGCTCCATCTCTCTCCTGTAACACGTACTTTTCTCGCAGCTTTTCCTCAACGTCCTCCTTCATCGTGTTCACAATAACTCGGAACTGCGCGAACGTCTCTTTAATTTGCCGAACATTGACGAGTTCAATATCGTTCATTTCACCCGCCAAGAATCGTTTTACTTGCTCGCGGACATCCTGGATTTGAGATTCCGAAAGCGGCTCGTAGGAGATTTGACTGCGGTTTGTCAGTGTATCGTGCATGGCGAGTTCTTGTCGAAGAGTTCGGATTTCTTTCTCGTGTTGTTTGCAGAGTCTCATCATGTCGAAGTGCTCTGTAACAGCAGGTTCTGATGGCACGTTCATCATTCGACTGCCAAAACGTAACGTGGAAAGCTTTGAGGAAAAAAAATCGCTGTCAATTTTTCCTTCCTGAATGTAGGTAACTTATGTATGTATGTGTACATCTTGACCACTCCCTCGCTGGGAGAGGGGTCGTTTCAGGGCCAACACGAACAAACTGGAGAGAAACATTGTGAATAAATGCAATGTTTTAAAAAAATCTCAACTAGCAGGAGGCAGACTAATTGGCTAAACACAAAGCACAGCAAATGATCTGCCACTTAAGATGTATCGACGTTGTAATCTACAAAATGTTTTCATTCCATCTAAACACAGGACGCCTTTGTTTCTTTCTCTTCCTTTCATTTCTTTGTTAATTTATTTCAGTTTTCTTTTAACTTACCCCTTCGCTGTGAAAAAATAATGAAGAAATATTCCTCACCGTTTCTTCAATGTGAGCAGCCTCTCCCCATACATTTGCAATCAGCAAAGTGTTGCATTTCCCACCAATGGAATCTTTTAACACATGAGTGAGTTTGCTCTGTCTGAATGGGACATGATCTCTCCTTCTGTCTGCCAAGGCTATCACAGCTTGCTCCAAGAAGGTCAGCGATTTGTTGATGTACATGGCTTCCACCTGGGTATCACCTACAGACAGAGTCTTCCCCAGTCGCTCAGACCCGGCCAAGTCCACAAAGTTCAGCTTAGAGGTGACGTACTTCGTGTTGGACTCGACGCGCGAGTGTGACTCGATGTAGATGGTGAACACGCAATGCGAGCGAGATGAACGTTTGTTCAATGCGTGTTGAGCGATAATACGATTAGTTTCGCCCTAAATTAAAAAAAAAATTGTAAGATTATTTACCAATAATTTTTACTTGATATAAAGGTGTTAGTCCTCTTTCGATTCCCTCATTTAGAGGGTGAGTGACTAAACCACCAAATAAAAGAAGGTCTGCATTTGTTACTAGCTATTCTTGATGTTAATGTACTTAAAGAGACTACGACATTGGGTTATTGATAGGTAATGGAAAGGAAACTATTCCCTTGAGTACTAAGAGAGGAATAGTGCCAAAGCAATGGCAACTAATAGTTTTTCTAGTTTTTTAAGCTCTTTGAATCTCACTCAACCCTTATACCCTGCCCTTATACATAGTTAAGTCGATTTCTACTCTTGAGATGACGATAGATAAATGTCCGAGGTACATGTACAATCTACAACACACAGACAAACCTGACACAATGCTGTGGTCAGGTTGGAAGTTGGCCCAAGTGTCGGCTCATTGAGAAGGAATGATTTTACAATTTTGTGGCTAGTATCCTAGACTCAAGATTGAGCAATCATGATTCAGTAATGAGGGTTGGTTGCCCTCATAGTCCCTTAGCTGCTAATTTACACCTCGCAGACCCCTGGTGCTCCTTCCAACCCTAGACAGAGGCTTAACAGGTTCACTTCAGTACATGTATGTCTTTGTGGGAATAAATAATCAATGAGAGGAAGCTTTTCAGTCAATCAATAACATTTAACATTGTAAGTAGAGGAATAAATGTGGAAAAATAAATGTTTTTAAAGAAGACTGATGCTCCTTTGCATCCAACACTATTGACTGTAGTGAAAGTGAAACCTGCCCTTTAAGGTGACAGGAATGATTATTAACATTATTTTTTGATATCATTTTGATTACAATCACCATCATCATCATCATTATCATTATAATAAGTAGTGTGTTCTCATCTAATTATTAATATGTAATCCACATTTTAAGCTGATAGTGTTTCTTTTGAAATGCGTAGTTTGTATCCTTTTCATTTAGGTTAATTTTGGTTTAATTTTATCAATCAATTCTATGTTAGTTAATAAGTTCAATATTTCAATCAGTTGCATTTTAAAGCACATGCATTAGATATTGGATTTCATTGCTGCTACCGCATTCAACTTTTACTGAATTATCTGCTATTATTAGGAGCTAGTAAGACCAAAGTACAGGTGACTCTTTCTCTTATGTTTACAATATTTCCCTTTTGTGTTGGTATTATTGGTTTATTTCTTGCATTCAGTTCTCTTTATAATCGGTTCATTGTCAGTTAGGTTAGTGTTACATTTCCCAGGATACTTTTCTTAGTTTAGTTTGTGCTGTATTTCTTTGGTTTAAACCACAAATTTAACAACAACCGTTCAATCCTAACTTTGCAACTTCAATTGCAATTTCACCTTTATCATTTGTATAATTCAATGTGATTTCAAACCAATTTGTTTATTCCAATTTATAATTTTGCTTATCAACTGCATCTAGCTAAACCTCGATTTTTATGATGTGTTAGGATTGTCTACTTAACAAATAAATTCCAAGTTGCTGTGCGTCTGTTCAGTAATTGATCACAGATGATGTCAAAATGTGGTAAGAACAAAAAAGTGGCACACAAGGCGTAGCTGAGTATCTCTGACGTCCTCTGTGATATATTACTGAACAGACACACGGCATCTTGGAATCTATTTGTTTTATATAATAAAGAATTAAAATATATGGAAAAAAAGTTTTAATGATGATGTCATCTATATGTCTGTCCTCCAATAGATCATAAGTGAGAACCAATCAGAATGCATGCATAACTGAGCTTATTATATAATCTGCTTTATTAGTGACCATTAGAAGATACAGATAGATGGTATCATTAATAGTACTATCTAGGACATGAAGCTACATCCCATAGAGCCATATTAAAGAACTCTGCTATACCCATTCAGCAAGCTTTTTGTAGTGAACCAGAGATTCAAGGAACTCCTACATTGTACCTCCTCAACCCAAGGTATGGAAAGCTTGATTGCTGTTCCAAATATTCCAAACATGACTTAGATGATCAATAATTTCCCACATGTAAAAAAATCAATGAATAAATAAATAATAGTAGTTTTTAGCCTAAGGTCTTAAAAAGGGTCTTTCATGATGATGATGACGGTGACGATAATAATAGTTGCTATTATTATAATTATTAATATTATTGTACTTACTATCGCCAGGGTTAGGATAATTACTGAAGCATTATTATTAGTATCATTCCTATTTTTAACATCACTATTATCACTGCTTATTATTTCTAACTTATCTTTTAATTTACTTATCCATCCATGCCTTTTTATATTTTTCTTTAAATTCAAATTCCAATGTCGAAAGAGGCTGTGACATCAATATTCAAAAAAAAAAAAAACACAGGATTGCTGAGCCCTCTTCCCAAGTTCAAGTTCTACAACTTACATACATTGTTCTTCCTTTCCAAATCAGCAAACATGCGGTTACATCTTACCTCAAAGAGTAAATTCAAGGCTTCTTCTTCACTATTAGCCTGATGAATGCTGAGCCCTTTCACTCTTGTATATCCATCATCATCCTCTGTGACGGTCATCTGAGAAGGATCTAACAAAGGGGCCCCGGTCAAGGTACTAAGCAAATCAAACATGTGCTCGTTATAGATTTCTAAATATGAGATCCGTACAGTCACAGCGTGCTCAGACCTTTCCCGTATCTCTCTGTAAACCTGTTGAATTGCTCGTGGGATAACTCCACGGTGTTGGAATTTCTCCGTCGAACCAGTCATTGTGAAAGTCTTGCCCGCTCCCGTCTGCCCATACGCCAAAATCGTTCCGTTGTAACCGTCTAAGCCCTCGGTAACGATTCTCTTTGCACATTCCTCATAAACATCGCTTTGACTGGCATTGTGTAAAACGCGATCCAAATTAAAACTCCAGTCAAGTATTTGGTTGTTGATGTAACCACGTCTCAAATCTTTCTTGCAGTGAATATTGATCGATTTACCATCGGGTAAGAGTTCGATCATTTCCTGCGCGAATCGCGCCGTTGGCCGAATTCTGGCGTAAACTTTGACTCTTCCATTGCCTTCTTGAAGCATTTTGGTCCTGCTATTTTCGACAACCACGCCGAAAACCACAACTAGATACGAACAATACAAATCTTCCTGTTCCCTTGATTGAATCTGTACCTTCTGTTGCTAGGGTAATCATTCTGAGTTACTATGCCTTTCGCGCATCTCCTCCGGGAAGGACCGCTGAACTCTTTTAGCAGGCGCGTAAACAAGATGGCGGATGGAGGAAGTCACAGGGTAGGACTGGAGTTACTGGGAAAATGCTCGAAGGAAGAGGCCGAAAAAGTGAGAGAACGAAACAAATTTTGGTAAAATTTCCGTACAGCCCCATACTACATTATGCATTCAGTTCTTGAATAGAGAAAACAATGACAAAAACAATACATTGCCATTGGGAAAACAGATTTGTTTTACAATAGTATGGGGCTGTGCGGAAATTTTACCCAAATTTTTTCGAAAAATTAATATGCAATGAAATTTCATGTGATGCACTTTTCAGCTTTTACTTTTATTATGGGAAATAAAATGTCATGTGATGTTAAGTTCTACGCTAAATAAAGGTTTTTCTGCGTGATTTGAAGCTCATATCAATCTCCACCTCACATTTTAAGTCGCAATTTCTTATCAAAGGGTTCTTCTTCTTCCGTGGAGAAGTTTTTCTAGTGCAAGAAAATGATGAGAAATGATAGCTTTCTTTTTAAGAATGCGAAACTTTAATCAACTTCGGAATTGTTAGTTTTGTGGCCGTTACAAATCTCGATTGCAACATGTAATCAGTGAGCTTTGATTTCATTATTAAATTTTTGAACCTTTACTTAGATAACACACGAACTGTTGGAAAGTATATGTACTGGGAAGAGCTTGAGATATCAAAACTATGGAAAGATTTGGACAACTGAAGAGTGGAAACTGTTACAACAAAATGGAAAGGAAACTTTAAAAGGATTCACTTCAAGAGGAATGGACAAGGAACAGGTTTGATTTTGTGATTTACAAGTGTTTTTTTTTTTTTTTTAATCAAATGATGATTAAAAAATTACAGGTACTAAGTATGTTGTCTGCGCTAAATTTTGCTGTTATTGACAGACAGAAAATAGTCATCTGGGAGGCCACCAGAACTGTATTAGATACATGGGGTCAGATCCTAAAGAAACTGTGGCATTGCATCAGTGGAGGGTATTACAAGATAATTTGGCTCATAGCCACCACAAAGAGTTCCCGTGGCTGAAATTTTGAGCATTAGCCCTTTGACAGCGTGAACAGCTAATTCAGGAAACTCTCTTTGGTGGCCAATTTACATTATTCTATCTGTCTGTGTTTCCATCCATTCCTCTGTCTGTCTCTCCATTTGTCAATAAGTCTGTCAGTCAGTGTGGTTGTCAGGAAAAAAGTGATTAGTTTAAAGAGAATCAGTGCTGTTGCATGAAGGCAAGAGAAACAGTTAAGCTTAGTTTTTACCAGTAACCGTAAGCACAAGCACAAACACAGGCACAACAGCTGATACATGTATTTCACCATGAAAACAGCCTAGACCCAAGCATAAACAAAAAGACAAGCACAAACACATATTTACTTTATAAGGATATTTAGCTTATGGGTGCATTTTTAGCTTGTGCTTGTGTTGCTCATGAAAACCAGTCTTTAATCCCAGTAGTGAGTTGTTACATGTCACGGGAATGATGGACAGAGGCTCCTTCCTTTTACCAGGTGTTTGTTGGATGTCAGGAAAAAGGATTTTAATTGTGAAAGATAAGAACCATTACATCAGCTTTAACCCTTTAACTCCCAAGATGTGATTGTGAATTCTCCCTTCTTGCTGCTACACATCCCCTTGTAAAATATTTGTGGAAATTTGTTATTGGATCAAGATAACAACTTATGCCTGATAAGTTTGAGTATTCTTATCACCTGTTTGCTGGATGATGTATGGATACCACAGGGAGAAGTTCTTACTTCTGGAATTTAACCCTTTAATTCCCAAGATCTGCTTGTTAATTCTCCCTTCTGGCTGCTACATGTTTCCTTGTAAATTAGTTACAATAATTTGGAGTAAGATCAAGATAACAACTTCTACTTTATAAGTTTGAGTATTCACATTACCTGCTTGCTGGATAATGTATGGATATTATATGGAGAAGTTACATGTTTATCACTTCGGGAAGTTATTGTTAGTGAGCATTTTTTCAACTATGAATCATGATCTAAAGGACAATTTTCAGCCAAGCTCTCTGACAAGTGCAAGTCTCTTTTGTTTGGAAATGGTTTCAATTGTTACTCTGATATTTTTAATGCTTCTGGCTTTCATTTTAATGCAATTTTTTACTTTATCACTTTCCAGGTACAATAGGACTCCTGCAAAATTTTCAATTTGTTATATTTTTACATTTACACAGATCTCCAAGGAACTTGACAGATTTTCACTAACTTCTGAGGTTAAACAAGCCATACTTGATTGTGTCTGGCCTCGTCAAGAAGAAGTGAGACAAATGCTAGTGTTTAATGCAGCTTCAATATCAAATTCTTACCTAAAAGATTTTGACTGGAAAGTCAAGGTACATGCAACATTTGATTATACATAACAGGAAACTTTTTCTTGATGCCAGTAAAATTTGTCTCATAAATAACTGTGTAAAATTGAAGTTACAGCAAAAAGCTAGTTGTGAAAAATGATGTTGAGTAATTGTGTTCTTTACCTCATTGCTCCTGTAACACAACTGTCAAGTTTAAGTGTAATCTTGAGTTATTTGAAAAAAGGAAATATGTAAATAAAAAACTGGCCACTGAGCTAATAAGATTTATTATTTTATAGCTAATAGCATTTGAAAATCTACGGCATACTGTTATCAAATACAATGTGGGGTATACAGTGATAGACAATATTGGGATCAATATCAGTATCTGGGCAACTGTCCACCTACCTCTCCCTAACCCAACATTAACATTAACTTGTTGTCAATTGACTGTTGTTGAATTAGGGGAGGGGTGGGTGGGCAGTCAGCTAGATACTGATATTGAACCCAATATTAATCTCATTTTGATAATAGAGAAAGGCCAGAGAGAACTGATTGGGAATGAGTCTATGTGTAGTGGTCCAACATGCTGTGGGATTGGCCATGTTATAATTTACAGCTGTAACTCACATTATCAATTTTCAAAGAAAGACACAGTTTAGTAAGCAAGAATTCAAGCACTGGCTTAGATATTGTATAAAGTAGTACATGTACAAGCAATGCTTGTGAACTTTTACCCCTTTACTTCTGAGATCTCAATGATAATTCTCCTCACTTTATGTGATGTAATTCTTATTATGTTGGTTCAGAGAATTTGGTATTGGATCAAATCCCCTAATTGATATGTAATATATTTTAATTCTCATCACTTGTCTGCTCAGGTTGTACTGATATTGTAGGGGGAAATTCTGTCTTGGTCACTCATGGAAGTTTAAGAGTTAAACCAATTATGAAAATCAAATCAGTTCCAATAATAATTTGATGGTTCATTTTATTTTGTTCCTATAGATGACAATGTCTAGTGATAAGTTGGCCAGTGTAAAAGAACCCACTGTCACACTGGACTTTGATGTCAATGAGAGTGGGAAAGATAGGAACGTTTCTGTTGAGCTTTCAAAGGAAGAATTAGACAATCTTATATCATCATTAGATGCAGCTAATAAGGTACTGTGGTTTAAGTTTTGCTTACATGTACATTAAGAAAATATAGGATTAATTGAGCTTTTTCTCCATCTCAAACATGACCCTGATGTTGTTGCTACAAACCTAATCCAGATGAAGTTGATTGTCAGGAGTAAAATGTGGCATACATTAATTTTCCACAAGAAAGAGTATGGATGCAACCCCCTCTTTAACCCTTTTCTTCCTAGGGATGATTAGCATCTGATTTCTCTAAATAGTATCACTCCTGAATCAAATATTAAGGTCATGGGTATAAATTAAATGATCACAAGTCCTTAAGAAAGACAAATTCCCCTTGTGCATGTAGGTACCACAGGAAATGTATAGAGAACAGTATGGAGAAATTGTATGCTGATGTTAGGGTGTTAAAGGTTAACAAAACTGTAAGTTTCACTGGTCATTGGCTAATATCCAACTTGTACTCAGTTGTGAGTGGAGTCAGAGCCACTGTGGGAGGGAGGTGGGCTCAGCCCATAAACACAATTGGCTCAATCACGGCTTTCAAATCCAGATCATAGGCATCGGTCTTAAGTCAGATTCTTAATTTATAGCATGCTAACCATTACCTGATCCTGTCCTCCACCATTCTTGCCATTCAACTGAACCCCTTCACTCCCAAGATCAAAATATCAACTCTCTGCACTGTACTCCATACATTGCCTATAATTTTGGCCTTGAGAATTTGGCTTCAAACCAAACAACATGTATATCCCCAAATTTATATTTCCTCTCTTCTCATCTTTTATTTTACTTTAAAAAACTATTAATATTTTAAGGAGAAATTTCTTTTTTGTCAGTGTCCTGGGAGTGAAAGGGTTATATTGCTTTCAGTTCAGACTAGATTTAGGGTGAAGGAAATTATTACTTCACTTAATGTTTGAATGTGCTTTCTTTGCATTGTAGGTGGTTATGCAACTGAGGAAATAAGTTTTGAACACATTCTTTTGTCTTGCTCAGGATATTCATTCATACAATGTAGTTTTAAAATTACCAAAAACAAAAAAGAAAAACAACTGTGTACTTGATAGAAAATGGGCATGTGTCTAGTACAGCAAGATGAAGAATCATGTAAAGAGTATTTTTAGAGCCTTATTAAACAAATAAAATTGTTTTTTACATAAACTTATTGAATTCATACGCTGACCATATTTTTTTGTAACCTAAGTGTTCCTTTGAACAGATTGACAAATAGATTCCATGTTGCTGTGTGTCTGTTCAGTAATAGATCACAGGAGCAGATTACAAGGGTCATTAGAATTTGTAAGTGCAAAAAAGGGGCACAAAATGCAGGCAAGTGTGTCACTGATGTTCTTGTGACATTTTGATGTCTTCTGTGAAATATTACTGTTCAGAGTCAGACCAACCACATCATGGAATCTATTTATTGCTAAGATAAGCTGTGTCAATGGTGCAGTCATAATTTACAATGTATGTCTGTCCTCCATCAGGTCATAAGAAAGAACGTACGAAAATGTATATGACTCAGTACATCATATAACAAAAAAATATGAAATGAATAATAATCTGTCAAACCTAGTAAGGAGAAATCTACTCTTATTTTTGTGAATTTTTTGGAGTTGAAAAAAGTGTTTTTACTTTTCATGTGCCATGTGCAAATGTAGGTATTACAACCAATTACAACAATTACAAATGTTGCATGTTTTAGGATACTGGTAGAGCTTTACTGAGTACTTGTATGCAATTACATACAAGGCAAGGATAAATTTGAATTATTTCAAGCAAAGCCATCTTTCTTGGACATTAAGTTTTGATAAAATATCTGGTGTTCACTGTACAGGAGACATGATGAAATTGTTTGTGTTTGTTACCTGTGTGATATTGGTGGAAACTGTGAATAAAATTTTCAAAGATCTTCTCTTTCTCTCTCTGAACTTTTAATATTGGGTACCTCTTAATCACTTCTGTTTCAAATAATTGTTAATTGTATGTGGTACAGTATATGTGGTAATGTGTACGTTAGGCTAAGTTAAACTTGAGTCAGGTCTGTTGTGTGATGTCCTGTTAAATTCGATCTTAGTTGGCTATGCTTGGTGACCTTGCACTGCTACCTCACAGAAAACAGGTCATTTGGTTTGTGTTCCATCCTGTTACACGTTTTGACTAAAGATGATATATTGCTCATATACTGCAAGTAAAAAATTGATCCTTGACAGTGATCTGCAACTAATAAAGAAATTGCAGAAGAGAAGCCAGCAAATTTCACCAGGATCCTTTTTTTCTGTATAAAGAAAATCTGATAATATTTTGACCAGATTCATTAGTCTTGATGAGTTTATAGTTTTATGGGAACCTTCTAATGGGAAGGATATTCTTTGAATAATAATATTCTCTCAAAACTGAGAGTTATATCAGATTCTGCAGCTGCTTTTGGAAAAAAAAATTGTATTAAACAGTGTCTTGAGCTGTGTGGCCCAACCAGCTGGAGTTTATCCCAGTTTCTTTAGCATAAAGCGACTAGGAGAATCACTGCTCCCTCCTGGATGGGACACTAACACCCAACCCTCTGCATTTCATCCAATTGGCTGGTACCCATTTTATACTCTTGGGTAGAAAGAAGGGGTCCAGTGCACTAGCCAATTGGTTTCTAGGTCACCCATGAGAAATGGTAGTTCCCTAAATTTCCATTTAGTAAAGAAATATTGGATAGGTGTGCACATTTCTTACTTTCAGCCAAACTTCCTTTGTTCTGGGCATAAAACCGCAAACTACACTGAAGCAATATAGTAAACAGTCTGTATGCATACATGTAACATTTTTTAAAATTGTTTTGCTCAGTTTTTTGTATTGCTGGCACTTCTTAAGAGCCATGTGCTGTCAATCATAGGAATAAGAGTCTGAATACATACAACATCTTTACTAGCATGAATCACCTGTAACTAATGAGTTAATCAATTCAAAGCTTAAACATAACCCCCCTGGTAATTTGACCTTTTGAAAATTGGTACGTTCAAATCCAGTACAAATTCACTTAAATTTATCGTGCCCATAATTCGTCCTAATACGTAAAATTACTAATTGTTGTTCCTTCTTTCTCCTTGTGAGCCGATCGAGATGCTTCGGATGGTGAGAGCAGAACTTCAATCCCACACAGTCAAAATCTTCAAATGTACATCTCTGCGTTCTGCTAACCACACGTTTTCCTCACTGAAAGGTCGTCCAATATTATTGGTAACCGCTAAAACCGTTTTGTCATGTCAGGCCGGGAACATGCAATAATCAATCCAGCAAGCGAGGCCTTTACTTAAACCGTTCGCTGAAACGGTTAGCGATAAACTTTGTCGTATCGAGAAATCTTTCCACACAGTTCTCGATGCAAGTTTCTGTTTTCCCATCGAGTTTATTGCCCGGTTTCTCGACACATTTTTCCCAACACATATCTGTAAACTCGTGAATCTGGTGTTGGAACTTGTATTTTTGATCTTCAGCAAGCAGCTCTTCTTGAAGCTGTTTATCAACTTGGACGTTCCCAGATGCTCCTCCAAATGACATCTTGTTCAAAATTTTTACAGATTTGAAGCAACAAGTTTGATGGCGATAAATGGAAGATCAGTTTGTCACACGTGTTGAGGAAAAAAAATCAAAATGGCGAAAGGTAAAATGCGTTAGACTGGGTACGAACGGTAAGACAACCTCATTCCCAGGGTCCCTCCTCAAGACCGCTACCTCTGAAATGAAGACCAGAATTTTCCATAGGGTTCGAGCAATTACAAACTTGTATTTTCAAAGTGCTGGAAGTAGAAAAAAATATAACTTTAAACATCTTTTGAGGAGAAAGGAGTTTAACAAAACAGCTTTAAGACATGTTTAAGCTTTGGTGTGAATAGGTTTTAAGGGGGACAATGTAAGGTCAAACTTCGCTCTTCTACCAGTTCATAACCAGGATAGGGCGCGTTCAGACCATTGAGCAACTTATTGAGGGCCACAATGGGTCGATAGCTTTTACGGCTAACGGTTAAAATTTTGGCTAATTTATAGCTAACGGTTAACGTCCTCTCTTCGGGATTAAAAGGAAAAATTTTTACGATTAACTTTCTAACGACTAACAATAAAAATGTGTAAATCTTTACGCATAACGGCTTCATTTTTAGCCGTTTTATGGCTAACGGTTGACCTCATTTGGACCCTCCTTAGTTATTTCAAGGAAAGAGGTACACCGAATTTACATTTAAAAGAATATTTAAAGCTATTCAGAATTTTGGCGAAGTAATATCGAATTGTTTTAAATTGCAAAATGGAAAGAGACGGAAGAAAACTTAATATACAAGACGCGGAAATTGTTGGGGAAATTGGGGAAATAGAAACAAACAAACAAATAGATGCTGACGTTAATTCTGCACGCTCAGAGTTGGTACAAAGTTCTTATAATATAAGGGATTTTTCCGTCCACTCTTACTAAATGCTTATCTAGCTAAAACATGCAGTTACATTCTTACATACATAAACATAGGAATTTACAGAAAGATATCCCACGGAACTTTTTCAAAAGCCACGGGGAGGGTGTTTTGAAAATGAATGATATAATTTGATTGTTATGAAGCTCTTCTGCAATGATAAAGGAAATAAGAACCAAATAAAACCTTCTATTGCCATGGATTAGAATTCTGAGATTGAGATATGTAAACAGCGTTAACTCATTGTGTGATCCTGGCACAGCGTAACTGAACATATATTGGTCACCCTCAGGCGAGAAATTCATAGGATTCCAGTTTGCAAACATGCAGATTGTAACAGCATCCAGATCGTACAGGATTTCGTTTTCATTCATTGCATAATCTGTGATGGGGCCTGCTAAGAAAACATGGCTTTGTCAGAAAGATAATTACAATGGGGTTTAATTGTGGTGAATTCAAGTTTGCATACACGGTTCATTCCAGTCAAACTCGAGCTTTCAATAGAATTGGGGAAGGACAAGAAGAGATTTCATTCAAAAGCCGTCGTGTCAAGGACGAAAACTTGCGTTTTGCGATCAAAATCTTAAGATATTCTAGGAAATTCCTATTTCAATTCAGTTACCGATATGGCAGAGAACATGCTAAGGAATAATGGTTCATAAATTTCCTCGCAATATTTCCCCATAGAATCGATAACAAAAAATGTTTATAATTTACACCATCTGGGCGCGACATTCAATGAAAAACAATTGCGTCCTCCCTTCTTCCCTCCCTTTAGGGTGTTTCTTTTGTTGTTGTTGTCGTTTTTTTTTTGCTTGTTTGTTTGTCTTGTTTTATTTTTTCTGTCACTTATCTCCTAGGTTAAATTGACGCTTAAGGTTACGAACCTTCGTTAAATCTTTTTCAACCGAGAAATTCTCTCCCTGGCCTGATTTTCGAGCGTGATTTTGAATATCGAAGGGACAATTCTAGGAACAAAACCAACAACGGATTGTAAGCATAATATGAATTTAGCCGAGTCAAAGAAGGAAGCTAATAATCTTACTACCGTTCACTTCGTCGCCCCGTTTATCGACACATTTTTCCCAGCGCGTATCTGTGAACTGGAGCCGATCTGGTGTTGAAAATTTTAAATTGATCTTCGGCCAGTAGATCCTCTCGAAGCTGTATATCAACTTCATAGAACGTTCATAGATTCTCTGCCAGGTTGCTTCCTGTTAAAAAAATTCGCAGATCTGACACAAGAAGGAGAACGGTGATAATATTAGCAAGTGCTGTAAATAACTCGACTAAATAGAGATTGATGGAACACGTTAGACTGCGTACCAAAAGTGACACAACCTCATTCATGGAGTCTCTCTTCTAGATCGTTATCTACATGAAGGGAAATGTAAGGGAAGACTGAGAAAGGAGGCATGGAAACTGAAAAAATGATGAGCTGATCGTTCACATGGAAGGGGACGGCATAGTTGAAGCGGAAGTTGCGGAATTTTTTTAGCAGCTTTAAAAATAAAAAGAGCGAGAATTTCCTGAGGTCTAACAACCGAAACAATTATTTTACCTGATGCGATATGACGCAATTTCTTCTTTATCTCTGCCGACGAATTTTATCCATAAAGACTTATCCGTTTTCATTTATAACGCTGTGATATGGCAAGTCATTACATAAATTGTTTTGGGTCTATGGAAATTTAAATGATGAATACCAACATACATAGGTAAATCTCTTGAAAAATTATTGTATTTATATTTTGATCGATCTGTCTGGGGTTGTCTAGTCGATAGATGAGCGCCAGAGCAAGAAGAAAGGCATTTCATTCCATTGGGTCATGAAATTTTGGCCACCTTTTTCTCTAACTCCGTATTTTTGCCTAAGGGTAGGACATTCAATTAATAAAAAAAGGGAAAAGAGCGGTGAAATCTGAACCCCACAAAGAATTTTTACAACCGATCAAGGAGATTTTTACAACAGGTGTAGCTCCACACTTGTTGGATAACGATAACAATGACAAAAACCATAAACTGCCTTTAGATTTTTCTTTCTATCTGCTTGTAAGTTTTATAAATTTTAGTCTTTTTAACTTATTGTAAAGCTTATTTGATCATGTGCCATGGAAAGTTGCGCTATGTAAGTTTTAATTAAAAAATTAATTGATTTCAAAAGAATTTCTTGACTTTTTCCCATAAATTGTCTATGGGGATCCATTGATACCAGGATTCAGTCAATCAATCAATAAACTTTATTTACCCTCAAATTTACAGTGTAGCACTCGGATGCTAATATCTTCGAGCAAACTGCATTAATAAATAATTATAATAAAGAGATTAATTCTATAACAAATAGGATAACTAACTACCAAGACAACTAACTAGCAAATCATCTTGATGCAGAAAGGTTTGCGGTTCCTGCCCTTTTAAGTAAATTATTTTACCCAGTAGATAGCAGTCGTCGAAAAGAAGTAAAATCAGAAATAGTGCGGTGATGGTCAGGAAGAGAATTCCATGATATTGCTGCCAAGTAACTGAAGGAATTGATGCCATAAGAAGTGGTCAGTGGTTAAGGCAAACAGAGTATATTATGTCCTCTTAAAGAATAGGTGCTAGAGCGCAAGCGAAACATATCTTTTAAATATCTTGGATAATCAGAAAAATGTAAACATTTAAAAATAATAAGAATCATGTTTTGTAAACGCTTGTCCTTAAGGTTTACAGTTCCTGCCCTTTTAAGTAAATTATTGAATTCAGAGTTAAAATCCTTGAAAATAAATCGAAGAATACGTTTGTTTAAAAGATCCAATTTATCAGAATCTTTTTTACCAGAGAAATGCCACACCATAGTACAATAATAAAAGTGAGGAAGTATAAATGCCTTATAAAGACGTAGCATGGTTTCAGTAGACATCAGTTTGCCGAACATTGTCATAACGCTAAACTGATTGTTTACCTTTTTATATACAGAGGACACATGTTGCTTAAACGTAAGATCTTTATCAATTGTGACGCCAAAAAGTTCCACTGAGTCATTTACTGAGAAATTAAATTGATGATCAGTTTTTCCTAGTATCATCCCTTGGTGTTTGCTGAGATTTGCTATCATTCCATTGATCTCATACCAGGCATTTGCTGAGCTTACCTCACGCGAGATACGCCTTTCCAAAGATACCGGATCCGTATCGGCAGTGTAGAGTTGACCATCATCTGCATACATATTTAATTGTACAGTTTTAATTTGCAGGAATAAATCATTTATAAAAATATTAAAAAACATTGGTCCAAGAACACTGCCTTGAGGTACTCCTCGCCTGACTTCTTGCCAATCAGAGCTTGTATCACCTTCTTTCACCTGCTGCATCCTACCGTGTAGGTAATCTTTAAGAAGCATACAACTTCTACTGTTGACACCATAAGCCTTCAGCTTAGCCAGCAAAAAGTCCATGCGGTATGGTGTCAAAAGCCTTAGATAAATCCATTGATATCACTGCAACAATTTGTTTTTTATCCAGACTACGCTTCCAATCTTCTGTTAACCTCATTAACGAGGTTTCACAGCTATAGTGTCTCCTATACGCTGAGATGTAGTCAGACAATAGTTCAGTGTAGAACTGGTCTAGTTGAGAAGCAAGGAGTTTCTCAAAAACATTATTTAGGGCCAGTAAAACAGTAACTGGTCGATAATTTCCTTTACTCGATTCATCATTTTTCTTGAAAAGAGGTGTTACTTGCCCCATTTTCCATCGAGCAGGATATTTACATTGTTTGATCGATTCATTCATTAACTCTGCTAGTGGACCAGATATCACAGAAGCGGATTCCTTAAGAGGTCGCAGAGTTATGGTGTCGTGGCCGCAAGCCTTGCGTGCGTTGATGTTTAGTAGTAGTTTTTCAACCTAGTTCTTACTGGTGTATTTAAAATTAAAATTATGTATGGCGTTCTTTCTTCTGTTTTCCTCCGCAATTGCTCGAATGCTGGGGTGTGCACTGAATTCGTGTCCAAAGTTATGTTCTTTAATGTTCTGTACATCATCAATGATGTGAACAAAGTAGTTGTTGAACAATTCAGCCAATTCTTTTTTATCCGTTATAACTACATCGTTTTCAATTAGCGTAATGTCATTGGCTTCTTTACTTGACCTCGAATGCATAAAAGGACGATAAGCCTCCCAAATTGCACGTGGATTGTCGGTCTCTGACTTGTTTTTAAAATGATCTTCAATCGCTTTGCGCCTAATTGACGTGCATTTGTTTCTTTGTTTCTTATATTCGGCGTAATTAGCGTCGGTCCTCTGATGCGTGAACTTCTTCCAAAGTTTGTTGCGGTGACGAATGGCTTTACGCCATTGTTCATTCATGAAAGGAATTTGATTGCCCCTTATGTGTGCTTGCTTTTGTAGTGCGTGCTTGTTTAGAATGTCAAGGTACAGTGACTCAAACAAGTATTGTTTATCGTCAATATCGAAAAAAAATGTCGAAGGAAGAAAAGGTGGTACTGTGAAATGAAAAGAAAATTAAGGTTTGAAGAAATTAAAGAAATTGTGTCATGTTTTAAGCTAGAACGAAACAATTAGATCTGAATCTGGTAAGTACTGTTTATTTCGTATCATATGCTGATAATAATACATGTCGCTCTTTGACAGAACCGAACCCCATAAATTCAATCCGGACACCGATCAGTCTTGATCAGTCCAGGACTGATTTGGGTCTAATTTTCCTCCAACCATGTCTTGATCTTGTTCAATGAGCAAAGTACCCGCGTGTTTAATCATATATATATTCCCTTAGCTCCGGTTGGAGCACAGGCCATTAACCAGTTCCGTCCTCCATCGGGTTCTGTCCTGGGCAAATCTTCCTAAAGTGGCCCAAGTGTGGCCCCAGTTTCTCATTTGGGACTCTACACCTCTTCTCCAGGAGTTCCTGGGACGACCCCTCTTTCTCTTGCCCTGGGGGTTCCAACGTAGTGCCTGCCGGGTGATGTTGTTAGCCGGTTTCCTTAGGATGTGACCTATCCATCTCCACTTTCTCTTTGAGATCTGAGTTATGATTGGTTCCTCGCCTGCTAATTCCCACAGCATCTCGTTCGTTACCCTGTCAGTCCAACTGATTTTTAAGATTCGCCTAAGGCACTTATTGACGAAGGTCTGCAATTTCTGGGACGTTTGCTTAGTTGTTCTCCACGTTTCTGAGCCATAGAGGAGGACTGCTTTGACATTGGTGTTAATAATTCTAAATTTGGTTCTCCGTGAGATGACATGGGAGGACCACACTTTCCTCAGCGTATTGAAAGCTACTCTGGCTTTGTTTATCCTGACCTTGAAATCTTCATCGGAACCTCCGTCAATGCTGACTACACTGCCTAGGTAGACAAAAGATGTTACTTCCTCCAAGATGGTATCCCTCACTTTAACTGGTCTGTTGTTGGTGCAGTTGACCTTCATAACCTTGGTCAGAGCCTCTCCCGACGACTTCTCCATCTAGCCAGACTTGATAATCTCAGTTGGTGTTGCTCCATGTGAAGCAAAGGTGGTGAAAAAGTTTATCCTCAATGGGGAGGCTACACAACTAATTTTCCTTTAAAAAAAAAAAACATAGAGATAAAATAAAGACAAAATCAACCAAAACATATGGTCAATAATATGTTCGATTAAAGTTGGTACAAACTTTTGAACATACGAAGGCTTTTTCTCTCCACCTCTCACAAACGCTGATTCTGATAAGGCAAAGAGCAGTTTGATCATTACATATACACACATTGAATTTGAAGAAAGATATTCCGTAGATTTATTCATAAGCCACAGGGAGGGTGTTTGGAATTGATCTTGAACAACATTATTTGACTGATGTGAAATTGACAAAGCTGAAACAAACCTTTTGATCATATGTGTATGGAACTCTAGAGTGGGATTTGTGCATATTGTCAATTTATTGTGAGATCCCGGGACAGCGTAGCTTAATAAACACTGGGTACCCTTGGGTTTGACATTGGAAGGATTCCAAGTTGCGATCATGCCAACTGTAATAGCAGCTAAATCCATATACGGGATTGCGCTTTCTTGTATTGCGTAGTCTGTTACGGCGCCCGGTAAGACCATGACTTTGTCTGAAAAGTAATAACAATGGGGTTCAGTTGTGATGAGTTCAAGCACGACTGGGTAGTTCATGCCGGTGAAACTGAGCTACCACTTGTTGGAGGACGAAAAGGAGATCCATTGAAAAACCCCCGTGTCAAAATTTGGATGAAGCTTTTTCCATGAAAATCTAGAGCTTTTGGAAATTCTGTGGAAAATCAATTTAGTTTCATGTACAGTTTAAAATACCAAACACTTTTCTTAATGCAAATGTTTTACAACCATGGTTTGAGGTTTGATTGGCATAATTTTCTCCTTCCAAACAATTCAGTTTTTTCTGTCTTTTCTTTTTTCTGTCCTTTTATCGATTAGGTTTCGTTAGTGCTTAACGATATAAAACTTGAGCAATCGTTTCCGCCATGACTCAACAATTACCATATTTGCGACTCTGAATATCAAATTATCTCGGAAGACAACCAAAAATTGATTGAATTGTCGAATATAAATTTAGTCAAGCTTTAAAAAGGAGCTATGAGTATATGGGGAGCCATTTGTGCCAAAAATATCAATCGCTAGTGACAGGAGTCCATTATAATCGCTCCAAAGCGATTATTCTAGTCAGCAGGAAAAGGTTTAAACAAGAAAATATCTCCGTGTCTGAATCTACTTTTTCTCAGTACATTGGCGGTACAGAGAACCAGGCTATCTCAACTCAACGCAAATATTTTATCCTCAATTGAAAACTGATGTATTTTCGAGAAATTGAGTGCAAGACAAGCAC